>NC_088217.1:56292626-56594587 GCF_036934945.1 Oncorhynchus masou masou
GGATCATCCCAGGACGAAGGGGAGGAACTATGGCATTTATGGAGTGGGGTCCACGTCCCGAGCCGGAACCGCCACCATGGACAGACGCCCACCCGGACCCTCCCTATGGTTTTGAGGTGCGTCCGGGAGTCCGCACCTTAGGGGGGGTTCTGTCACGCCTTGGTCTTAGTATTTTGTGTTTTAGTTAATTAGTTGGTCAGGCCAGGGTGTGACATGGGTTTATGTTTGTTGTATTTCGTAGTGGGGTTTTTTAGTTATTGGGATTGTGGCTGAGTAGGGGTGTTGCATAGGTTTGGCTGCCTGAGGCGGTTCTCAATCAGAGTCAGGTGATTCTCGTTGTCTCTGATTGGGAACCGTATTTAGGTAGCCTGGGTTTCACTTTGTATTTCGTGGGTGATTGTTCCTGTCTCTGCGTTAGTGTTCACCAGGCAGACTCGGTCACTTTTGGATTTTCTTTTTTTCTTGTATTGGAAGAAGAAGAGTACGAGCGCCATTCTCCTTGCGGAGATGGTGCTAAATACATCATCACGGTCGGTCCCTGGGATTGGGCTGGCTAACACGATTCGTTTTGCTTGGAAGGAAAAGGAGTTGGAGCCTTTAGGACGAGAATCTTTTGGAAGGATTATATTGATGGAGATTCTAAAGCTGACGGTGAAGGACGTGTTTTGTTTCCAAGGCAACTCGTTGGAGGGAGCATACGACGTCAAGCGCTATATACGGAAGAAAACATGATGATATCCTGAGAAGGGCAAGAGCAGTGGGAGGTGAGAGGCCGATGTGCCACTACGAAATATCAAGTCTCGAAGAATAACTTTAGGGTTGTAAAAGTTAACATTTACAACCCTTACGTTAAGGATGAAGAGGTGAGGGCTTTTCTGGGGAGATACATGGATAACGTTTCCTCAGCTAGGGACCTCAAAGACTCCCTTGGGTTTTGGAATGGGAGGAGAGGTTTCCAGGCCCTCCACAGGGAGGACCCAAAGGGACATGGTGGCTACCTTCATCCACCTGCTATGTTCTCCCTTGGGGCTGACAGGGGGACATTGTTTTATGCACGTCAGCCCCCATTTTGCAGGCGCTGTATGGCCTACGGACACATTTTCGCCTCGTGCAGCATGAGAAAATGCAGATTTTGTGGATCTGAGGATCACGAGGCGAGGGATTGTGACAAGCCTAAGACGTGCCATGGGTGTGGCTCGTCAGCACATCTGTGGCGGGGTGCCCGGCCCGTCAGAGGTCATATGCGTCTGCGGCTGGGGGAGGAGCAGGAGCGGGGGATGGGGAAGAAGAGGAGGGGAAGGAAGCACGCCTCATGACAAGAGTACAAGTCCAGAGGGGAAGGCCACAAGGAAGGAAGAGGAGCAAGAAGAGGCGGATGGAAGAGAGAAGGAAACGGAAGGCACGGGAGTAGGAGAACCAGGAAAAGCGGTGGAAGAAGGCAACCGAGTGGAGGAGCATGAGAGAGAAGAAAGCGAGGAGGAGTTGTGGAGAAGAAGACGGTGGAAGAGCAAGTGGACTGGGGGGAAAGTGACATGGTGGAAGACATGAGGGTTATGGTGGAGGAGCTGGCGGGGGGGTGGTATCTTCCACTGCTGCCATCACCAAAGAAGAGAATGAAGAGGAGGGTGCGATTGGCCGACAGTGAGGGGGAGGGGATGGCCAAGAGAGTGATGGGGGTGGGAGAAACCTCTGGGTTGATGCTGGTTTCCCAAGACTTTCAACTTCATTTGGGTGGGGACACACCTAACAAGACTCAGGACTGGGTACAGGAGGAGGTGGGGAGTTTTTTGTTTGGGGACTCAGCCTCCCCAATTTTTTTTCCAAACCAGCTGCAACACTGGGGAGGGGGAGGATTGTGGGGGTAAACCCAGGGTGCAGGGCACCCGAAGCCAAACACTATTCCTGCATCCTGGGATGGTGTGATGGAGGAAGAGGGGGATGTCGGGATTACGGATGGTGTTCTCACCGGTAGATATGGAGCAGGGGAGCATCGGGTGAGTCTCCTGGTTTTTTTATATTTTTTTCATGGAGTCTAATTTTACTTTTGTTAGTTTAAATGTAAGGGGTTTAAGAGATATTGTTAAGAGGAGGGTGGTTTTTAGTTATTTGGAGGGTGTGGGGTTTGATTTTTGTTTTTTTACAGGAGGTTCACCTGAGGGATGGAGGGGATGTTAGTAGATTTAAGAGGGAGTGGGACAAGGGGGAGTCGGTTTGGGGTGTAAGGGGGTGCACTCATTGGGGGTAGGGATTTTGTGTGGGCACAGGGAGGTAAAAGTGGAGGATTCTTTTGTGGTAATGCAGGGGGTTATAGGGGTGGATGTCACGATAAGGGATTGTAAATTTAGATTAGTGGTGGTGTATGGGCTACAGGTGGTGGCAGACAGGAAGGAGATGGTGGACTGTCTGACGCCCTGTGTGTCACAAATAGGAAATTAGTGATAGGGGGGATTTTAATACAGATTTAGGGAAGAGGGGGGGATAACAGTGCAGGCGCCATTGCTAGGCTAATGGCTTGCCATGGTCTGGTAGATGGTGGTATGCACACTACTCCGAAATGGACGGTCCCATGGCGTAACTCCAGGGGGTTGAGCTGAGGCTCGATTATATTTTGTACCCAGGTCTTTGGGAAAGTTGTCTGGGCGGCTGTTGCCTGTTTTCTTTCGGATCACGACGGGGTGCTCCTGCAGGTGGGTCCGCCAGTCTGCCTCTTTGGTAAGGGGTACTGGAAGCTAGATCGGGATGTGCTGGAGGAGCAGGCTTTTGTTGACCGGTTTTATGTTTTCTTTAGGAGGCTTGAGGGTCTCCAGTCCATGTGCGAGGGGTGTTAGAGTGGTGGGAATTAGTTAAGGTGAGGATTAGGGCTTTTTATAATAAGGTATTGCAAGAGGAAAAAAGGAGGAGAGGAGGGAGGTGGATCGTATCCAAAGGTTAATTGAACTGAATACGAGGCAGGCAACCTCGGCGGGTCGTTTGACTGGGAGAGATCCTCAACACTAAAGGCGCAGCTCAGGAGTTGCAGGAGCGGAAGGCTCGAGCTTTCCTGGAGCGTGCGCATAGCGGCTTTCTAGAACATAATGAGACTTGTTCTGCTATGTTCTTTAACTTCTTGAAACTCCCCATCCCGGATCCGGGTTTGTGACTAAAGCCTCAGGCTCATTAGCATAACGCAACGTTAACGATTTCTGAAAATCGCAAATAAAATGAAAATAATGTGTCTGCTCTCAAGCTTAGCCTTTTCTTAACAACACTGTCATCTCAGATTTTCAAAATATGCTTTTGAACCATAGAAATTGACTAATTTGTGTAAGAGTATGCAAAGCTAGCATAGCATTTTGAGTAGCATTTAGCACGCAACATTTTCACAAAAACCAGATAACCAAATAAATAAAATCATTTACCTTTGAAGAGCTTCTGATGTTTTCAATGGGGAGACTCTCAGTTACATACCAAATGCGCAGTTTTTCCTGAAAGCGTCTGTGTGTAGGAGAAATCGTTCCGTTTTCTACATTGCGTCTGGCTACCGAAACGAACCGAAAATTCAGTCACCTACAACGTAAAACTTTTTCCGGATTAACTACATAATATCGACCGAAACATGGCAAACGTTGTTTGGAATCAATCCTCAAGGTGTTTTTTCACATATATCTTCATTGATATGCAGTTCGGGAAGCTTGCTTTCCTCTCTGTATCCCAAGGAAAAATACTGGCAGGTGACTTTTTGCGCACCATTTCGGCGCAGGACACCGGGCGGACACCTGGTAAATGTGGTCTCTTATGGTCAATCTTCCAATGATCTGCCTACAAATACGTCACAATGCTGCAGACACCTTGGGGAAACGTTAAAGGGCAGGCTCATTCCTCTCGCATTCACAGCCATATAAGGAGACAATGGAAAACAGAGCCTCAAAAATCCTTGTCATTTCCTGGATGCCATCTCATCTTGGTTTTGCCTGAAGCTCACGTTCTAGGGCACGCACAGAGAATATCTTGGTATTTCTGGACACGTCAGAGTGTTTTCTTTCGAATGGTATCAATTATATGCATAGTCGAGCATCTTTTTGTGACAAAATATCTTGTTTAAAACGGGAACGTTTTTCATCCAAAAATGAAATAGCGCCCCCATAGATGTAAGAGGTTAAGTTGGTTAGGGCAAGACAGAGTAGGAAGGTAATGCATGGTGTTAGGGAAGAAAATGGTAGTATAGTAAGAGAACCAGAGGATATGGTCAGGGTGACAACTGATCATTTCCAAGGTTTATTTAAGGAAAGGGAAATAGATGTAGAGCAGGGAAATGTGTTTTTAGAACACTTGTCCAGGCGGTTGCCGGAGGACATTAGAGAAGTGATGGAGGCCCCGATTTCACTAGAAGAGGTTGAGAGCGCTCTTAGGAGGTTGGGAAAAGGGAAGGTGCCTGGGATGGATGGGCTGCCAACTGAGTTTTATCTCAAGTTTTGGGGTGTACTTGGACCAGTGGTCCTCGAAGTCTTGAAGGCCATCCTTGAGACGGGGGTCCCGGGGGGATCAATGACTGTTGGTGTGCTGTCACTTTTATATAAGAAGGGGGAAGTAACTGACCTTGGCAACTGGCAGCCGTTGACCATGCTGTGTGTAGATTACAAGCTACTTGCAAAGGTTTTAGCAGACCGGTTGCGCACAGCCCTTCCCTACGTCGTTCATGAGGATCAGACGTGCGGGGTAGAGGGCCGCTCTATTAGATGGAACCTACAGTTAACCTCTTGAAACTCCCCATCCCGGATCCGGGATTGTGACTAAGCCTCAGGCTCATTAGCATAACGCAACGTTAACGATTTCTGAAAATCGCAAATAAAATTAAAATAATGCGTTTGCTCTCAAGCTTAGCCTTTTCTAACAACACTGTCATCTCAGATTTTCAAAATATGCTTTTGAACCATAGAAATTGACTAATTTGTGTAAGAGTATGCAAAGCTAGCATAGCATTTTGTGTAGCATGTAGCACGCAACATTTTCACAAAAGCCAGATAACCAAATAAATAAAATCATTTACCTTTGAAGAGCTTCTGATGTTTTCAATGAGGAGACTCCCAGCCACATACCAAATGCGCAGTGTTTCCTGAAAGCGTCTGTGTGTAGGAGAAATCGTTCCGTTTTCTACATTGCGCCTGGCTACCGAAACGAACCGAAAATGCAGTCACCTACAACGTGAAACTTTTTCCGGATTAACTACATAATATCGACCGAAACATGGCAAACGTTGTTTGGAATCAATCCTCAAGGTGTTTTTTCACATATCTCTTCATTGACATGCAGTTCATGGAAGCTTGCTTCTCTCTGTGCCCCATGGAAAAATACTGGCAGGTGACTTTGCGCACCACCCCGGCGCAGGACACCGGGCGGACACGTGGTAAATGTGGTCTCTTATGGTCAATCTTCCAACGATCTGCCTACAAATACGTCACAATGCTGCAGACACCTTGGGGAAACGTTAATCAGGGACTCCATCGCTTGGGTTGAAGATAGAGGACTGCCTTTTATGGTAGCAGCGCTAGATCAGGCGAAAGCCTTTGATCGCGTGAATAGATCCTTTTTATTCAGAGTGTTAGGTCGATTAGGATTTGGGGAGAAGTTTATAGGATGGATTCGTACATTATATGTCGGAGCGGGGTGCCGAGTTAGTGTAAATAGTCACTTGGGTGACATTTTTGACCTCTCGTCTGGGTCAGACAGGGGTAACCACTCTCGGCTCTCCTCTTCGTTCTGTACATGGAGCCTCTGGGGGCTGCCATTAGGGCAGACACAGGGGTGGAAGTTCTGCTGATCCCTGGAAGTGGTGGACTGCGTGTTAAGATGACGCAGTACGCCGACGACACTTCCTTGTTGTTGTGCAAGGACTCATGCCTGACAAGGTCCCTTGCCATCTTTGGGGATTTCACTCGAGCGTCGGGAGCAGTTTTGAACCATGCAAAGTCTTCCGTCAAGTTTTTCGGAAGATGGCGCGGTAGAACGGATGTGCCTGGGGGGTTATCTCTCTGTGAGGGGGCCCTGAGGATTCTCGGGGTCCATTTTGAGACCTCCGGCTCAGCGACGCTAAACTGGAACATGCGTATTGCAGTGGTACAGAGGAAGCTAGCAATGTGGAAAGCTAGGTATTTGTCTTTTATGGGCAAAGTCCTGGTCCTAAAGGTGGATGTGTTGCCGTCGCTTTTGTATTTGGCATACATCTACCCATTGCCGGCTTGTCTGAGAAGGCCTCTAGTGAAGCTTGTGTTTCAGTTTATGTGGAGTGGCAGGTATGAGTGGGTCGCCAGGGCACGCATGATCTGTCCCATCGGAGAGGGAGGTAGGGGGTACCACATTTCCCCCTCAAGCTGGACACAATTTTTGTTTCTTTCTTGTTAACGGAGCTTGCTCAGCCAGTGATACACCCGTCCGGTTACCTTCTGCGGGTATTTTTCTCGTATCAGGCGAGAAGCATAATGGTGTGGTCTAACACGGGTCCTCGGGTGGAACAGCTGCCGTGGCACTTTGGTCATGCGGCCAAGTGGCTGCGTGCGCACCCAGAGGTTGAAGTTGCCCGAGTAGGTTTAGATCATAGGCACCTGTACAAGGAGGTCAGAAAGGCAGAGAGTCCGGTGCCTGTAGTAGGCATCTCGGAAGTGGTCTGGGAGGGAGTGCAGGTGAAGGGTCTGGACAACAGGCTCAAGGACCTGAATTGGTTGAGCCTTCATAAGTGTTTGCCGGTACGTTCCATCTTGTACCGGTATAGTTTAGTGCAATCCCCCACCTGTCCAAGATCCTCTTGTGGCAGGGAGGAGACTGTGCGCCATGTCTTTTGGGACTGTGCCTTTGCTGGAGTAGTATGGGCTAGGGCACGGGTGTTGTTAGGTTTGGTAAAGGGGGATTTTGTATTGACGTGGGCCAGGTTAGAGAGGGGTGTAGGGAGAGCGAGAGGGACGGATAGGGACAGGTTTCTGCTCTGGCTTCTCATTAGTCTCTTTAAACGGGGGCTGTGGGAAGCAAGGCTGAACATGGAGAAGACAGGGAGAGATTGGGGGTGGAAGGGATAGTGAGGAGAGTGGAAGGAGATTTGAGGGGGAGGATGAAGAGGGAGGAGAGGAAGTGGGGGCAGTATGCTGCTCGGGAGAGGTGGAAGGGGGGTTTAGGGCTGGGTGTCATTTAGATTTGTAAGAGGATAGATTAGGGACACGGAGATAGGGGAAGGTATTTTGTTGGGTGACGGGGAGGGAAGATGCTCCCCTGAGGTTTTGTTTGGGGTTTATGTTTAGTTTAATTAAAAATACCATTATTTGAGTATGTATGTAAATTATGAGTTGTAAAGAATGAATGGTATTGATGATAATAAATTATTTTTTATTTTAAAAAAAACAGGCTGTATAGGTTTTTCACGTTCCGTTTGTTGTTTTTGTATTTATAAGTTATTTCATGTATTGTTATTTGTTTCATTAAAGACATGAGTAACCAACACGCTGCATTTCGGTCCGACTTTATTGCGACAAACGAAGAACGCCGTTACAGGGCCGAATACTTTCGCAAGGCACTGTACATCGGGGGAAAAAATAAATCGATACAGTAACATGTGAAGATATTATTTTTGAAGATGTATCGATAATATCGCAATATTATGTTGACGCTAGTTGGCTGTACCTTCAAAGCTTGTTCTCCATCTTTTTGAAATTGAGAGCCAATTTGTTTCCTGCACCTTAACTGATTTTTGTTTTACTGACTGATCAAAACATGTTTTCTCATGGCTCTCTTGTCCCTCTGCAGCAGACATAATGGTGAGCAATATGTTTGGAACATCGAATCGCAGAAAAATCACAGTATCGAATAGCAATACATATAGAATCGTAAAAATCACAATATCATATCGGCACCTAAGTATCATGATATCGTATCGTGAAGTCCTTGGCAATTCCCAGCCCTACTAACAACCAATATAATCTGTTTAGGCACACACGTGCGCCTTGTAAGAATTTAAAAAAAGTCAGCGTAGAGCCCAGTATGTTATTTTTATTAAATGCAGTTGAATTGTTTTACTGGAATAAAAGTAACTAAACTGCCCCCGGAGACACTACCCATCTGGCTATTCATTCTGATCGGGGCTTGCATTAGATTTTATTTTCATTTTTCAGGTTAACCATCAGCAACAGTTTTTGTAGTTTTGCTTGAAAGTGTGTGTGTGTGTGTGTGTGTGTGTGTGGTAGTAATTTTTCGATATACAGGGGGAAGTTAATAATTTCATAACAAGGACTGCAATCCCTTTTGCCACCCGCATTGCATGATCAAAGAGGGAGAAGAAAAGTGTCAAAACGTCCAACGGTCTAAACCATTCGATTTTGAGACAGGGTGAAATCCTAAGGTATGCTTTATATTCATTTGCAATGTCATAGTGAATTTAAGATAAATATTGATACATCACTAGCTCTAATACTTTCAATCAGCTTTTTAAAATTTATTAATGCGTGATGGTGATTTTAGATTAAAAGTGTGTGGGGGACACACACAAAGCAAACATTTCCTTCTCTAACTGATAGTGGGGTGGCACAGGGCTCTATGCTTTTACAATGAGCACATGTGCCACAGATGTGCCTATAAATTAAAACATGTAGGCTCCCACAGACATTTAGGAGCACGATGAAAGATATTTTAGATAGTAAAAGCTACAATCTTACATTTTTATAGGCGCACTGTTGCTCTTAAATTAAAATTGTGAATAAAATGGTCACACTGTAGAGCCATGTGGTAGTTGCCCAGCTTCCCTTATGGCTGAGCTCAGGTTCCTAAATACATAATTGATTTGCTTGCACGCACAGTCAGTTTAGGCAGATCCAGCTCAGAGAGGCCCAGCTCATGAGCTCCTTCAGCCGCAGATTTTAATTTAGAATGGAAAATGAATGTCCTTATGCAACTAGATTAGTGCATCGAATCGTTTTCAAACTGATTTGTTCCTCTAATCAAACAATCGCACCAAATCATCTCAAACTGAAACGTATTGTTCCTGTATCTTAGCCAACTTATCTAGATGCGTATCAAATTGTTTTGAACGAGAAAGATGCACATCCCTACAAACCATAAACTCTATGCATAAGGACTACGTTTAACAATCTCCACTGAAAATGTTACAAAACACATTTACCCAAAGAACAGTGCAGATGTAAAGCTTGGTAACAAAATGACAGTAAAATCTCCCACAGGTTTTTTTAAAATATCCAGATTAAAATTCAAAGTTGTCTGCAGACAGAATGGGGTGTCAGCTATGATATGACGCGTTGAGTTAAAAACAAAATTGGGGGGGGGGGGTGATTGAACTACAGTAAGTGAAGAGGATCAACACCCGGTAACAGATTGATGGTAACAGAATGACATCACGGGTCCCTGATATGTACTATTCAGAAATGCATCATTATGAATGTCATTCTCTTCATGGTGATCTATCCTGAATAGATAGATAAAGGTAGAAAAATGTAATATCCTCCTTTGAATGTTTGGGTATTATTCTTCTTCACACTGGCTATTTATTTGAATGATCTCTGCCCCAAACAATACCAAATTTGGTTGGTCCAGACCGAATATGTACCAATCATAGACATCTATGTTTCAAAGTACAGCACAGTATAGTACAATATATTTAATTGCGATACAGTAAAGTAGCCAACAATACAGTAAATTATACTGTACTCTAGTGTGCTATTCTGCACTGTACTAAATTCTACTGAACAGTACTATACTTTTCTTTACTGTGCTCTACTGTACTGTCCATACTTGTGAAACAGATGTCTATAATTGGTTCAGATTTGAACTTGCCAAATTTCAACGACTTGTCAACATCCATGGACATCCAGTGGTGGTTGGTGCTCAGTGGGTGAGAGGACTGGTTACAGTAAATGGAAAGAGGGGGCTCATGGGTAGGTGTCAGTAAGATCCAGGAGAGGTGACATTAATAACTGGAGTAGGAGAGAGAATGTTTTCACACATTTGCTTGACCACTAGTCAACAGAAAGAGAAAGAAAAGTTATGAGCTGAACAAGAGGTCAGTAGCAGATGACCCAACTGTGGTTTGTGTAACTACTATGAATTCCCATTGTCGCCAATTCAGTTGCAGTCATTCTGTTACCGATTTTCTGGTCCTTCTGTTACTGATTTGGTAACAGAATGATCTGTTTTAATCACTTAATAAATCATAAATAAAATGTATCAATAAAAACACGAACTAATTGTTAGATCTAACTTGTTACTTCTGTTGGAGAAATTTGAAAATATCTTAAAGATGTGGGGTATGGTAACAGAATGACATGACACTAGGCAATATTTCTTAAACTTACAGAAGGAAAATAATCTCTGCAAAACTAAATGTAAATGTTGATATCAGTTGGCAAGCATCTTTACCTGTATTTTAATGTATTTCTAATACCTTTTAAGACTTTTTCTTCTACATGTTTTCTAAGACCCCTTTTCCATCTGTTTGACCAGAAATCAAATCCTTTGCTTATTCCAAATTGTTAGGATGGAAAATGGTTGAAATGTAAATGCCTTCATTTAAAAAACAAATTTACTTTTCACTTTCATTTGACACAAAATTTAATGTGCTCCTATGAACTTCGCATGTTAATGCTCATGGGGCCTTTACATGGAAATGCACAGAGGCAATTTTTCATCTTCAATTATATGTATAACCATCCAGCTTTGGAGTAGTTAGGTCTATTTCACTGCTAGGTCTATTTCACTGCTTCTGAGAGGAGCCAACTACTGTACCTGGAACCTTCCAGCAATTACGCTAAGCTAACGATATGCTAACTTCAATCATCTCCAAACTGCACACAGAGACAAAATAAATGGTACCCATGAGTTCATCTGACTCTGTGTAAGTAGAATAATCTCACAGTATTATGGCAGAGTGTTCTGACAGAGCTTTGAATTTGATTTATTTTCCCAATAAAAAATACTATCAAGCTAACAAGGTGGTGCACAATTGGCCGGCCGGGATGTCCTTGCATCGCTAAACATTAGGAACCCATAGCCATTGCATTGGGATGTCAGCCTGTGACCATAAATAGTGGAGAGTAAACTCAAACTACCCCCCGTTTTACTCTCCTTTGCCAAGTAATGTTAATTGCATTAGAGATACATAGGCTGCTACAGTCTATAATGTATACTCTCCTACAACCTTACACACTACGTACAGTAGGTGGCGACACCTCTTAAACCCTCACAGAAGAAGCCGGAAAGACCAATTTAATCAACAAGAAGTGAGTATAGTCCCTCGAACGTGGTAGAAGCTATAGAAAAATGATGATGGTAGGCTTTTGGAACAAAATAACAGTTCAATTGTTTGTATTTATCACCACCAGACGTTTTCAAATACCGAATATATTCTAGTGGCACACTGTCAGTCAATAGATGGAGCACCAATTCGCTGGCCTGGATTTTGAATCATGTAGAGCGATTCTATTGGTCCTTGAGCAAAACCCCAACCCATGTTATCTCACAGAAAGGAAAAGGTCTACTGGGATTGGCTCGTGGGTTTGTCGCCAATTCCAATCCATCAATTTTCATTGTTGTTGGATGCCAACCGTCAATTTTCTGAGGTAAAAAAACCTTCTCTACTGCGACACATCAAGTAACATTACATCTTTCCATCTGTTGTTACATGTTACCATTCTGACTACTGTCATAGATAACACAAACTTTTATAAATTACGATTGTCAGTCTGTAATGTTTGCTCAAACAGTAACCTGAACACGTTAAGCTAGAAAAGTAAAATCAAGTTGATGTTGAAGTACATGCTAACTTAGCTGGCGTTTTTCACATATTTTTAGGACAACGTTGACGCAAGTTGCTAACGTTGGTGTGGCGGTATGTTGGCTTGCTAGCTAGAAGCTTGTATGGCATTGCTAGTCTAATATTAGCTAGCTAGCTAACATTAGTTGCTAAACGGTTTTGTTGTGATAAGTTGACTAGCAGGAAAGATGTTGCTTTAAGTTCATGAAGGGAGCAGGTAATTTGGCCTAATTTATGTCTCAGATATACCCTCATTTGAACTGTTAGTGTAATTAACTTGCCTGATGTGACAGTGTTTTGCGGTATAATTCATGACTTTACCTTATTATTCACTGGTCTAAACACTTGGGAGATGGCACAGATGTAACATGCAAACATTGAGGTGTCAGTGGACAATAGAGTTGGTATGTTAAAACCTCTCTAGGGTACGTGGGATGGTAGCGTCCCACCTGACCAACATCCAGTGAAATTGCAGAGCGCCAAAGTCAAAAACAGAAATACTGATTATAAAAAAATCAAAAAACATACAAGTGTTAAACATAGGTTTAAAGATTCACTTCTTGTGAATCCAACCACAGTGTCAGATTTCAAAAAGGCTTTAACCTGATAGGGCTATGGGAAATACTGCCCCCTTTGGATGAATTGTGTGCCCAAAGTAAACTTTAAAAAAAACTGTCAAAAATTGCTAATATATGCATATAATAATTATTATTGAATAGAAAACACTCTAAAGCTTCTAAAACCGTTCGAATTATGTCTGTATGTAAAGCAGAACTCACAGGGCAGCCATTCTCCCAAACTCTCTCTCTCCTAAGAAAGTTGCTCCAACTTTGACGTCATCGCCCCCACCCTTCCCAACCAGCTATGGATCTGGGAACAGTTTCTATTTCTTCAGCGTGCTCTCGTCTTTCAATGAGATGTGGAACGGAGAAAATAGCACGAGCTTTGACTGCTTGGCGTGCAAAATACTGAGGTGTCACGAGTTTTCAGGTGCGCGCTCTGTGAAAAGGGTATTTTTTTCCCATCTTGGCTGAAGAGAGTTCGTTATGTTTGATTTAATCGCCAATTGTTTTGTGCGTTAAAAACATCCTAAAGCTTGATTCTGCACTTAGTTTGACCAGTTTAGTCGACATATAATATGTAAATTTGAAGTTTTGATGCGCAATTTTCGTGATCAGAAGTCCTTTTTGGGGTAATTCACCTGAAGATGTTAGCTTTTGCTAATACAAAGACACACCAACAGCAACCAAACGTTATATTAGGTATAAGTATAACTCCTTCCACGGCATTCTTGTCGAAGACCATCAAAGGTAAGGGAATATTTATGTTATAAAATTGTATTTTTGTCGAATCCAACATAGTAGAGAAATAATGCTAATGGCTGAGCGCCGTCTCAGATTATTGAATAGTGAACGAATTCTGTAACGTTAAAAATAAATGTAACACAGCATTTGCATTAAGAAGAAGTGTATCTTTCTAAATATATGTAGAACATGTATATTTAGTCAAAGTTTATGATGTTTATTGCTGTTATCTGGCGTTAGCTGCCGGAGATATTTATAATTCCTCCGGTCATTTCTGCTGCATTTTTTGAACATGGCTCAATGTAAATGGAGATTTATGGATATAAATTGCATATTATTGAAAAAAACATAAATGTACTGTGTAACATGTGCTATTACTGTCATCTGATGAAGATTTTCAAAAGGTTAGTGAATTATTTTTCTTTTAATCCTGCGTTTGTGATTGTGCTATTTTGCATAGCCATGTGGCTACATATTGTATGTTTTCCTAGTGGTGGTTTAACATAAATATGTGCTATGTTTTCACTGTAAAACATTTTAAAATTCTGACATGCTGGGTAGATGAACAAGGTGTTTATCTTTCATTTAAGCTATTGGACATGTTAATGTGTGGAGGTTAAATATTTGTAAGAATATTTTTGCTTTCCCTGCGCCAAGGTTTGGGCTGAAGGGGGGGGGGTCCTAGTTGGGAACCCGTAGCCCCATATTAACGGCGAAAGCATACCATGCGATTATTTGAGAACATCGCCCGACAAATCATTACACACATTAACGAGCCAAGTAGAAGAGTTACACAAGTCAGAAATGGAGATAAAATGAATCACTAACCTTTGATGATCTTCATATGGTTGCACTCATTTTACTCAATAAATGTTCGTTTTGTTCAATAAAGTCTCTCTCTATATCCAAAAACCTCTGTTTTGTTCGCGTTTTCTTCAGTAATCCAAAGGCTCAAACGCAGTCACAACAGGCAGACAAAAAAATCTAAATTGTATCAGTAAAGTTCATAGAAACATGTCAAACAATGTTCATATTCAAACCTCAGGTTGTTTTTAGCCTAAATAATCAATAATATTTCAACTGGACAATAACGTCATCAATATAAAAGGTAAACAAGAAAGGCGCACTCTCGGAATTGCGCATGAAAAAGCTCTGTGACACTTTAGGGTCCAGTCATTAAGACTGGTCTTACTCCCTCATTTTTCAGAATACAAGCCTGAAACAATTTCTAAAGACTGTTGACATCTAGTGGAAGGCATAGGAACTGCAATTTGAGTCCTAAGTCAATGGATACTGTAATGGCTTTGAATAGAATACTACAAAAAAATGTATACTTCCTGGATGGATTTTTCACAGGTTTTTGCCTGCCAAGTCGGTTCTGTTATACTCACAAACATTATTTTAACAGTTTTGGAAACTTTAGTGTTTTCTATCCAAATCTACCAATTATATGCATATCCTAGCTTCTGGGCCTGGGTAGCAGGTAATTTACTTTGGGCACGCTTTTCATCCAATATTCCAAATGCTGCCCTCTACCCTAGAGAAGTTCTATTTCAGACGCGCCGCCAGTCCCACCAAATCAGGACTTTTATCGAACAGTGAAAATATTATTTTTTTAATGTTTGAACCATAGTTGGATATTATGGTCATTTTCCAAATGTACTTACAGTTGAAGTCGGAAGTTTACATACACTTAGGTTGGAGTCATTAAAACTTGTTTTTCAACCACTCCACAAATGTCTTGTTAACAAACTACAGTTTTGGCAAGTCAGTTAGGACATCTACTTTGTGCATGACACAAGTAATTTTTCCAGCAACTGCTAACAGACAGATTATTTCACTTATAATTCACTGTATCACATTTCCAGTGGGTCAGAAGTTTACATACTCTAGGTTGACTGTGCCTTTAAACAGCTTGGAAAATTACAGAAAATGATGTCATTGAATTAGAAGCTTCTAAAATGCTAATTGACATACTTTGAGTCAATTGGATGTGTACCTGTGGATGTATTTCAAGGCCTACCTTCAAACTCAGTGCCTCTTTGCTTGACATCATGGGAAAATCAAAAGACATCAGCCAAGACCTCTGTAGACCTCCACATGTCTGGTTCATCCTTGGGAGCAATTTCCAAATGCCTGAAGGTACCACATTCATCTGTACAAACAATAGTACTCACCATGGGACCACGCAGTCGTCATACCGCTCAGGAAGGAGACGCATTATGTCTCCTAGAGATGAATGTACTTTGCTGCGAAAAGTGCAAACTAATCCCAGAACAACAGCAAAGGACCTTGTGAAGATGCTGGAGGAGATAGGTACAAAAGTATCTAAATCCACAGTAAAACGAGTCCTACATCACCTGAAAGGCCGCCCAGTAAGGAAGAAGCCACTGCTCCTAAACCGCCATAAAAACGCCAGACTACGGTTTGCAACTGCACATGGCGACAAAGATCGTACTTTTTGAAGAAATGTCCTCTGGTCTGATGACACAAAGATAGAACTGTATGGCCAACATGACCATCGTTATGTTTGAGGAAAAAGGGGGAGGCTTGCAAGCCGAAGAACACGATCCAAACCGTGAAGCACATGGTGGCAGCTGTGGGGGTGATTTGCTGCAGGGGGGACTGGTGCACTTCACAAAATAGATGGCCACATGAGGTAGGACAATTATGTCGATATATTGAAGCAACATCTCAAGACATCAGTCAGGAATTTAAAGCTTGGTCGCAAATGGGTCTTCCAAATGGACAATGACCCCAAGCATACTTCCTAGGTTGTGGAAAAATCGATTAAGGACTACAAAGTCAAGGTATTAGAGTGGCCATCGCAAAGCCCTGACTTCAATCTTATAGAAAATATGTGGGCAGAACTGAAATAACATGTGCGAGCAAGGAGGCCTACAAACCTGACTCAGTTACACCAGCTCTGTCAGGAAGAATGGCCCAAAATTCACCCAACTTATTGTGGGAAGCTTGTGGAAGGCTACCCAAAATGTTTGCCCCAAGTTAAACAATTTAAACGCAATGCTATCAAATACTAATTGAGTGTATGTAAACTTCTGACCCACTGGGAATGTGATGAAAGAATTAAAAGCTGAAGTAGATATTTCTCTCTACTATTATTCTGACATTTCACATTCTTAAAATCAAGTGGTGATCCTAACTGACCTAAGACAGGGAATTTTTACTAGGATTAAACGTCAGGAATTGTGAAACTGAGTTTAAATGTATTTGGCTAAGGTGTATGTAAACTTCCGACTTCAACTGTAAATCTTTTTTCTACATAGATTTATTTGTCTCCTCTATGAATTGGACGCCACTTCAAGCGGACAAGTCCAAAGTAAGTGAGGCATTAAACTAATGGAAATTCAGAGGGGAAATGAGACACTTTATTAATGTAATCTGTCTTTCAATTAGGACAAGTGTCATATTCTCCAGTATCATATTAACCACAGCTGCACTTGGAGGACAGCCATGTAGGTATGTCGTACATTATTTTGCCTATCTGTTATTTTTTGCACAGTATGCCATTGTATTAAAAAGTCTTAGATTCTGGGATAAACTTGGAGCATTGTTATACTCAGAAGTAATGTCTGAGGAATGATAGAGACTGGTTCTTACATCAGAAGTTAATGGTTATCTGTAGGAGCCAGATGGCTTTGGAATGTGCTTGGTGGACGGGAGGAAGTCACAGGATTGCTATAGGGGATACAGATGGACTAATCTGTGAATTGGGCAAATGAGGGGTTGAGGTCAAGTCAGATCCCCTTAAGGGAGAAATTATGGTTTATTACTCTATTACTTTGTCTTCCTGTCAAACCATAATTGATGTAAGGATTGGAGAGGAGGAGTGCCTAAATTGGAGTGTTCCACCTGTGGTGGTGGAACCATGTTTTGTCTGAATGCAGCTGTCTTGACCCTCTGGGAAGAAATAAACTTGGTTAAGCTTTCATAGTGATCTGTTGAGTTATTTACTCTGAGAATTAGAACCTAACAAAAGTAACGTGTAATTGTCCACGATGGTAACTTTTAACCTTCTTACCTTTTTTTATTTTTCGGGTTAGAAATCGAGACTCCAGCAGGAAAACAAATCGCTGAAGGAAGACAGGGAAGAAATGTAAAGACTCCAGCAGGAAAACAGTGCCCTGAGGGAAGAAGTTCAAGTGTTAATAAGGAGTGGCAAAGCTGGTTAGATCTTACTCTTTGTCGTTCCAAGATGGCGTAGCAGTCAGACGTCTTTGTCCTGTCGTGTTCCTTGTATATATCGATTTACATATTTTTCATCGCATATCCTTTAAAATATTTTGCTAAACCTCAACATCTAAATACTCTCCTGCAACCCACCTCACCCAATGTGGCGTGGATCTGCTTTTTTTCCTGAAGTATTGATATTTACTTCGGATCTGGAACCCCTCAACTGAAGCTAGCCAGCTAACTACCAGCTATCAGTCAACAAAACATTGCCAGTAGTCACCAGCTAACCTTTCAGCTCGGAAAGCTCTCGTCAGTTCGAACAACGTTACTCTAACCAGAGCATAACGGACCTGTTATTTTTATCCCCGGATTCCTACCGCAAACTGAACATTTTCATCTGGATCTTCACAACTAGCTAACCGCAATCCCGGATGACTACTCCTGGCTAGTTTCCATCCCAGAGCAAGCACCAATTAGCTTGAAGTCAGCCCGGCCAGGGCTCCTGTGCTACCACCGAAGCATACTCCTGGGCTACAATATCCGGATCCCTTCTACAGCTGGTACGGGGCATGGAACCCCGCAGATCCCCTACGACCGGAATACCGACATAATCTGCCCAAGGATTCCAACAGGCCCCCCAGGCACGACGCCCGCTGAATGCCCATTATGCTAACCAGCTAGGCCTGCTAGCTACCTAGAGCTACTTGGAACCCTACTAATTCCACGACTGGTCTGTCGACGTCACCGCACGAAGAGGCAAAAACAGACTTACCCCCATCGAGATGTCCTCCAAAGGCTAACTTTTTAGCCCCTGCTATTTGCTTGCTTGCTAACCCGGTCTGCTAACTGCTAGCTTGCCGGGCCCGGTCTGCTAACTGCTAGCCCTTGCTAACTGTTTGCTTGCTAACCCGGCCTGCTAACTGCTAGCTTGCCCCGGCCTACTAACTGTTAGCTTGTTAGCCTGCTAACTGTCTGAATCGCCGTGTCCCTAGCCAGCCCAACCACTCACTGGACCCATATGTTCACTTGGCTATGCATGCCTCTCTCTAATATCAATATGCCTTGTCCATTACTGTCCTGGTTAGTGATTACTGTCTTATTTCACTGTAGAGCCTCTAGCCCTGCTCAATATTTTATTTGATTTATTTCACCTTTATTTAACCAGGTAGGCAAGTTGAGAACAAGTTCTCATTTACAATTGCGACCTGGCCAAGATAAAGCAAAGCAGTTCGACACATACAACGACACGGAGTTACACATGGAGTAAAACAAACATACAGTCAATAATACAGTATAAACAAGTCTATATTTGATGTGAGCAAATGAGGTGAGATAAGGGAGGTAAAGGCAAAAAAAGGCCATGGTGGCAAAGTAAATACAAAATAGCAAGTAAAACACTGGAATGGTAGATTTGCAGTGGAAGAATGTGCAAAGTAGAAATAAAAATAATGGGGTGCAAAGGGGCAAAATAAATAAATTAAATACAGTAGGGAAAGAGGTAGTTATTTGGGCTAAATTATAGGTGGGCTATGTACAGGTGCAGTAATCTGTGAGCTGCTCTGACATTTGTTGCTTAAAGCTAGTGAGGGAGATAAGTGTTTCCAGTTTCAGAGATTTTTGTAGTTCGTTCCAGTCATTGGCAGCAGAGAACTGGAAGGAGAGGCGGCCAAAGAAAGAATTGGTTTTGGGGGTGGCTAGAGAGATATACCTGCTGGAGCGTGTGCTACAGGTGGGAGATGCTAGGGTGACCAGCGATCTGAGATAAGGGGGGACTTTACCTAGCAGGGTCTTGTAGATGACATGGAGCCAGTGGGTTTGGCGATGAGTATGAAGCGAGGGCCAGCCAACGAGAGCATACAGGTCGCAATGGTGGGTAGCATATGGGGCTTTGGTAACAAAACGGATTGCACTGTGATAGACTGCATCCAATTTGTTGAGTAGGGTGTTGGAGGCTATTTTGTAAATGACATCGCCGAAGTCGAGGATTGGTATGATATGCCTTAACCAACCATGTTGTTCCACCTTCTACATATGTGATGACATCACCTGGTTTAAACATCTCTCGAGACTATATCTCCCTCTTCATTACTCAATGCCTAGGTTTTCCTCCAATGTACTCACATATTACCTTACCTTTGTCTGTACAATATGCCTTGAATCTATGCTATCGTGCCCAGAAACCTGCTCCTTTTACTCTCTGTTCTGAACGTGCAAGACGGCCAGTTCATATAGTCTTTAGCCGTACCCTTATCCTACTTCTCCTCAGTTCCTCTGTTAATGTGGAGGTTAATCCAGGTCCTGCAGTGCTGAGCTCCACTCCCACCCCCCAGGTGCTCTCATGTGTTGACTTCTGTAAACATAAAAGCCTTGGTTTCATGCATGTTAACATTAGAAGCCTCCTCCCTACGTTTGTTTTACTCACTGCTTTAGCACACTCTGCCAACCCAGATGTCTTAGCCGTGTCTGAATCCTGGCTTAGGAAAACCACCAAAAACCCTGAAATCTCCATTGCTAACTATAAAGTTTTCTGCCAAGATAGAACTGCCAAAGGGTGCGAGGTTGCAATCTACTGCAAAGATAGCCTGCAGAGTTCTTTATTACTATCTAAGTCTGGACCAAAAACAATTTGAGCTTCTACTTCTAAAAATTAACCTTTTCAGAAACAAGTCTCTCACTGTTGCCACTTGCTATAGACCTCCCTCTGCCCCCAGCTGTGCCCTCGATACCATATGTGAATTGATTGCCCCCCCCATCTGCCTTCTGAGCTCGTGCTACTAGGTGACCTAAACTGGGACATGCTTTAACACCCCGGCCATCCTACAAACTAAGCTTGATGCCCTCAATCTCACACAAATTATCAATGAACCTACCAGGTACAACCCCAAATCAGTAAACACGGGCACCCTCATAGATGTCATCCTAACTAATTCGCCCTCCAAATACACCTCTGCTGATTTCATTTAAGATATCAGCGATCACTGCCTCATTGCCTGTATCCGTAATGGGTCTGCGACCAAACGACCACCCCTCATCACTGTTAAACTCTCCCTGAAACACTTCTGCGAGCAGGCCTTTCTAATCGACCTGGCCGGGGTATCCTGGAATGACATTGACCTCATCCCGTCAGTAGATGATGCCTGGCTATTCTTTAAAAGTGCCTTCCTCACCATCTTAATTAAGCATGCCCCTCTCAAAAAAATTTGAGCTGGGAATAGATATAGTCCTTGGTTCACGCCAGACCTGTCTGCCCTTGAAAAGCACAAAAACATCCTGTGGCGTTCTGCATTAGCATCGAATAGCCCCCGTGATATGCAACTTTTCAGGGAAGTTAGGAACAAATATACACAGACAGAAAAGCTAAGGCAAGCTTTTTCAAACAGAAATTTGCATCCTGTAGTACTAACTCAAAAAAGTTCTGGGACACTGTAAAGTCCATGGAGAAAAAGAGCACCTCCTCCCAGCTGCCCACTGCTCTGAGGCTAGAAAACACTGTCACCACCGATTAATCCACTATTATTGAGAATTTCAATAAGCATTTCTCTACGGCTGGCCATGCTTTCGACATGGCTAACCCTACCCCGGTCAACTGCCCGGCACCCTCCACAGCAACCCGCCAAAGCCCCCACCATTTCTCCTTTACCCAAATCCGGATAGCTGATGTTCTGAAAGAGCTCCAAAATCTGGACCCCTACAAATCAGCCCGGCTAGACAATCTGGACCCTCTCTTTCTAAAATGATCTGCCGAAATTGTTGCAACCCCTATTACTAGCCTGTTCAAACTCTCTTTCGTATCGTCTGAGATTCCCAAAGATTGGAAAGCTGCCGCGGTCATCCCCCTCTTCAAAGGCGGTGACACTTTAGACCCAAACTGCTACAGACCTATATCTATCCTACCCTGTCCTTCTAAGGTCTTCGAAAGCCAAGTTAACAAACAGATTACTGACCATTTCGAATCCCACCATACCTTCTCCGCTATGTAATCTTGTTTCAGAGCTGGACGGCTCTGACTTATAATACCTGGACAACTACAAATACCTGGGTGTCTGGTTAGACTGTAAACTCTCCTTCCAGACTCACATTAAGCATCTCCAATCCAAAATTAAATCTAGAATCAGCTTCCTATATCGCAACAAAGCATCCTTCACTCATGCTGCCAAACATACCCTCGTAAAACTGACCATCCTACCGGTCCTCGACATTGGTGATGTCATCTATAAAATAGCCTCCAACACTCTACTCAACAAACTGGATGCAGTCTATCACAGTGCCATCCGTTTTGTCACCAAAGCCCCATACACTACCCACCATTGCAACCTGTATGCTCTTGTTGGTTGGCCCTCGCTTCATACTCGTCGCCAAACCCACTGGCTACAGGTTATCTACAAGTCTGGGGCGGCAGTGTAGCCTAGTGGTTAGAGCATTGGACTAGTAACTGAAAGGTTGCAAGTTCAAATCCCCGAGCTGACAAGGTACAAAATCTGTCGTTCTGCCCCTGAACAGGCAGTTAACCCACTGTTCCTAGGCCGTCATTGAAAATAAGAATTTGTTCTTAACTGACTTGCCTAAAGGTAAAAAATAAAATAAAGTCTCTGCTAGGTAAAGCCCCACCTTATCTCAGCTCACTGGTCACCATAGCAGCACCCACTCGTAGCACGCGCTCCAGCAGGTATATCTCACTGATCACCCCCAAAGCCAATTCCTCCTTTGGTTGTCTTTCCTTCCAGTTCTCTGCTGACCATGACTGGAACGAATTGCAAAAATCTCTGAAGTTGGAGACTCACATCTCTCTCACTAGCTTTAATTAAGCACCAACTGTCAGAACAGCTTACAGATCACTGCACCTGTACATAGCCCATCTATCTACCAACCTCATCCCCATACTGGTGTTTATTTATTTATGTTGCTCCTTTACACCCCAGTATCTCTACCTGCACATTCATCTTCTGCCGATCTACCATTCCAGTGTTTAATTGCGATATTGTAATTACTTCACCACCATGGCCTATTTATTTCCTTAACTTACCTCATTTGCACTCACTGTATATAGACTTTTTGTTTTCTTTTGTTCTACTGTATTATTGACTGTATGTTTTGTTTATTCCATGTTTAACTATGTGTTGTATGTGTCGAATTGCTACGCTTTATCTTGGCCAAGTCGCAGTTGCAAATGAGCTAGCCTACCTGGTTAAATAAAGGTGAAATACATTTTTCAAAATTAAAAACTGTATATTCATTCTAATGTTGACTTCTTCCGAGACTCCAGAAATGACTCCCTTGACACGTGCCCTACTCTGTAGATCAAAACACTTCCCATAGTACTCCACTCCGGAAACCTTTATGACTCCTCCCTCCCTACGTTGCCAAAAGGGTGTTCAGGGGTTGTAGTTTTGGCAAGAGTCATGTAATATTTTCACGTTATCAGCTGTGATCATTGTATTGTACTTTTTTTGTCGTAAATGATCGGTTCTATAATAAGAGCAGCTTTCCTTCTTTTGGAGGGTGTTTTGTGTTATTTGTCAATTTTGTCATCAGACAATGCAAACATACATATTATATTACATGATTATGATCCATGTGTAAAACATTTTCACTTGAATATGAATAGCATGAAATGTATTTAAAAAGTGAAATCCCATGGAGACCAATGCCGCTTTCACATGCTAGTCGGAACTGAAATTTCCAACTTGCTAACTGGTTGAACACGTTACGTGTAAAACAACAGCCAGTACTGAAAATTCCTAGTTACGACTAGCATGTGAATGCGGCAATAGGCCTATTTTACAAGGGAATCTGCACACAGTCGTACAAATTGACAATGTTTAAAATTTCTAACGCAATAAAAACATGCAATACACATTTGATAAAAATGTACAAAACATGTACAAAACATGACCATGATAAATAAATACTTCTCAATCAAATTCATCCAATCCACATGCAAAAAAACTAAATAGATCTAGTGACTAGCTCAGTGGAGACCGAAGGGCTCTCTGGAGTTAGACATCCCTGTAATCAGGTCTTGTGACTCGAATGTCTGTAATTTAACAATGAAGTAAGGTATGGCGGAAGTTTGCACAAGGGGTCTCAATGAAAAAAAAGAGAGCAGAGCATTGATTTATGAAACTTAAGAGAGGGCCAGTCTACTTTTTGATACAGAATTCAGTGATGTGTATTGACCCTATCGGCCGTAATAAAGTGCGGGACGCTTTGATAAACTGTCTAATGAATTCATTAGTGGCAACTGCATTCATATTGATGATAATGTCATTGTCTTAGGCCGGAATGAATGTCTACTGAATCACTTGTTTTGTGCTATTTAACGAAGGCCCTATTCCTATAAAGGAAGACCATATTAATTCTTACTTTCTGAAGGCACTGTAAGAAGTTATTCACAACCCTTGACTTTTTCCACATGTTGTATTACAGCCTTAATTTAAAATGGATTAAATTGAGATTGTGTCCCTGGCCTACTGTAACGGTTTTCTTTAGGCGAAGGAGAGTCGGACCAAAATGCGGTGTGGCTATTTAGATTAATGTTTAATAAAAACAACTAAACACAAACACTACAAAACAAGAAACGTAACACGAAAACCGAAACAGCCTATACTGGTGCAAAGTAACACAGAGACAGAAACAAGGACAATCACCCACCCACACTCAAAGAATATGGCTGCCTAAATATGGTTCCCAATCAGAGACAACAATGAACACCTGCCTCTGATTGAGAACCACTTCAGACTGCCATAGACTAAGCTAGAAAACCCCACGAAGCCACAATCCCAATACCTATGAAAAGCCCCAAGACAAAACACACCACATACCAAAACCCATGTCACACCCTGGCCTGACCAAATAAATAAAGAAAACACAAAATACTAAGACCAGGGCGTGACACCTACACACAATATCCCATAATGTAAAATTGGAATTACAGTGCATTAGGGAAGTATTCAGACCCCTTGACTTTTTCCACATTTGACAGCCTTATTCTAAAATGGATTACATAAAATGTTTTCCTCATCACTCTACACAAAATATCCCATAAGGATAAAGCAAAAACAGATTTTTGATTAGATTTTTTGAAAAATGTATTAAAAGAGAAAACAGATACCTGATTTACATAAGTATTCACACCCTTTGCCATGAGACTCGAAATTCAGCTCCGGTGCATCTTGTTTCCATTGATCATCCTTGCGATGCTTTTAAACTTGTTTGGAATCCACCTGTGGAAGTTAAATTGATTGGATAGCATTTGAAAAGGCACACACCTGTCTATATAAGGTCCCACAGTTGACAGTGCACGTCAGAGCAAAAACCAAGCCAAGAGGTCAAAGGAATTGTCTGTAGCACTCCGAGACAGGATTGTATCGGGGCACAGATCTGGGGAAGGTACCCAAAAATGTCTGCAGCATTGAAGGTCCCCAAGAACACAGTGACCTCCATTCTTAAATGGAAAAAGTTTGGAATCACCAAGACACTTCCTAGAGCTGACCGCCTGGCCAAATTGAGCAACCAGGGGAGAAAAGCCTTGGTTAGGGAGGTGACCAAGAACCTGATGGTCTCACTGATAGAGCTTTAGAGTTCCTCTGTGGAGATGGTTGTCCTTCTGGAAGGTTCTCCCATCTCTGTAGCACATCACCAAGCAGGCCTTAATGGTAGAGTGGCCAGACGGAAGCCACTCCTCAGTAAAAGGCACATGATAGCCCGCTTGGAGTTTGCCAAAAGGCACCCAAAGGACTCTCCCGAATATGAGAAACAAGATTCTCTGGTCTGATGAAACCAAGATTGAACTCTTTGGCCTGAATGCCAAGCATCACGTCTGGAGAAAACCTGGCACCGTACCTACGGTGAAGCATGGTGGTGGCAGCATCATGCTGTGGGGATGTTTTTCAGCGGCAGGGACTGGGAGACTAGTCAGGATGGAGGGAAAGATGAACGGAGCAAAGTATAGAAATCCTTGAAGACAATCTGCTCCAGAGTGCTCAGGACCTCAGAATGGGGTGAAGGTTTACCTTCCAACAGGACAATGACCCTAAGCACACAGCCAAGACAACGCAGGAGTGGCTTTGGGACTGTGGCTCAGCCAGAGCCTGGACTTGAACCCGATCAAACATCTCTGGAGAGACCTGAAAATATCTGTGCAGCGACGCTCCCCATCCAACCTGACTGAGCTTGAGGATCTGCAGAGAATAATGGGATAAACCCTCCAAATACAGGTGTGCCACGCTTGTAGTGTCATACCCAAGAAGACTCAAGGCTGTAATTGCTGCAAAAGGTGCTTCAGCAAAGTACTGAGTAAAGGATCTGAATGCTTATGTAAATGTAATATTTCAGTTTAATATTTATTCATTTTTAATACAAAACATCTGTTTTTGCTTCACCATTATGTGGTATTGTGTGTGGATTGATGAGGAAAACGATTAATTTAATACATTTTAGAATATGGCTATAACGTAACAAAATGTGGAAAAAGTCAAGGGGTTTGAATACTTTCCGAATGCACTTATGTTTTTTTAATGTTTTTTTTAAAGCATCCTGTATGTAATAAGCAGAGGTTAAAGAAAACAAAATCCCATGACTGAAACTTAAGTCGATCTCATAGCGATTTTCTGGTGCTGGGTAAAACTCCCAGCTCATGTAAGAAAGTCATGACCATCATTCTTTTATTAGGGAAAGAGGATCATTTTGTACATGTATTAAACGGATTGCTTGACCAATTCCAGTCCCCTTGCTTAGGGGTCTGGGGTCCTCCCTGTAACTTTTAAAAGGACATTCTACTCCAAAATGTTTGAAAAGATGATATTGACACCATCTAAAATATAATTTCCACCTCAAGAAATGAGCCCAATAACATATTGGTATTAATGTTTCATTTTGTACATACTGGACCTTGTCTATGCATGCTCTATATTATCAGATGTGCTGTTAGCAATAAGCATTATCACCTGTAGCCCAACTGATAAAGCAGAGCGGTTATAAAATGTACATAGGCTGATGCATGGAATTTGTCCATCTGCATTTACGCCGTTGGACACAACATCCTGATTTTCATTATTTTATTATACATATGAATATCTCTCAATGTTTATTTTTGTTTTCAATTACAAAGTATGTCATTGCCCTTTTTAAGAGACATTGCCTCTTTAAGATCTCTGTTGCAAAGCTGTGCCTAAACCATGCTTGTACCTAAATGTTGTAAAACTGCATTTTGTTTAAACGATGCCACACGTGCAATTGAAGGAGTAGAGACATAAACATGGTAGCAAAGTAAAACTGGGATCCCCTCCGTTTTTTTAACAAAGGCCAAAACTGCTTTCAATATAAATTTGGCAAAACTGCTTTCAGAAGTGTTTTTCCGAGATTGCGTTAAGAATGGACTGCATGACTCTCGTAATTTGAATGAGCCTCGAGAGGGATATCTATCTCGCATAGTACACACAACAAGCCGACCAGGTATATAGGTAAACTATTCTACTATGGGTTGTCTGATTTTGGTTTTCTTAACAACATTACATGGCAAAATAGTAGCACTGGAAAGTTACATCCTGAGATAAAGTGTAGGCTTTGAATTACTTTGCCAGCATGTACAGCTGTAGGCTCCAGTATGTATCCGGTTCTGAGTTGACAACTGCTGTGGATAATAGACTATTTAATTCCCTTCATGCATGTCAGTTCTGTGCACACAGAGTAACGGAGAACATAAAATATTTGGGAATATATTTTGTAGAACAGATTCTGTCTGCATTATGCTATGTCATCTCCAAAACAAAGACGATTCTAACATGTATTGACTCAGGGGTGTGAATACTTATGTAAATGAGATTTCTCTATTCATTTCCAATACATTAGCAAACATTTCTAAAAACATGTTAACACTTTGTCATTATCTGTTTACAAAAAAAAATCTATTTTGATTTCAGGCTGTAGCAAAACAAAATGTGGAATAAGTCAAGGGGTATGAATACTTTCTTCTTTCTGGCACTATAACTAACTAACTAACAACATTATGCTTTTTGAAACACAGCTTTCCG
Organism: Oncorhynchus masou masou; assembly: GCF_036934945.1. Lineage (NCBI taxonomy): Eukaryota > Metazoa > Chordata > Actinopteri > Salmoniformes > Salmonidae > Oncorhynchus > Oncorhynchus masou. The sequence goes on from NC_088217.1 coordinate 56,319,935, forward strand.
TCAATCCATATACCCAGATATTCATAAGCAGGGACACGGTCAATCCAATGTACACTTGAATAAATTATCAGACAAATCTTTAAGCTTTTTGGAAGAAAACACATACTTTTATTTAACTAGACAAGTCAGTTAAGAACATCATTATTTTAACATGACAGCCTACCCCGGCCAAACCATCCCTTAACCCAGACGATGCTGGACCAATTTTCCGCCCTATGGGACTCCCATTCATGGCTGGTTGTGATTACAGCCCAGGATTGAACCAGGGACTGTAGGGACGCCTCTAGCACTGAGATGTAGTGCCTTAGACCGCTGCGCCACTCGGGAGCCAGTTTTACCTGCATTAAGTACCAATTTCAGTTCTACAAAGTCTTTCTGTGACGCAAAAGTATCGTCCGCATACAAGTGGTTACAATTTCTTACAGACAAACCAATATTAAAAAGTACAGGGCCCAAAATCGGCCCATGGGGGACACCTTTAGTAATATCAAGGAAAGCTTACTTAACAGCATCAGAAGAAACACATTGGCTGTGTTTCAAAATATGCACTTGCGTTCTGTTCTCCCATTCTTTCAGGGGTGATTTGCTAAGAACACCTGAAAGAGCATACTGTCTAGTATGGGAGAACGCAGAATGTGTACATGTGTTACATTTTAACTGTCTTCAACATGACCTCTAACCTAAACAGGAAACCACATCACGCAGCCAGCGTCAACAAAACTAGCTCCAGGCACTTGATTGTTATGCTAGCCATCTATGTCTGTTTACATTGTAGCCAATGTAGCAGCGTGAGCAACTAGTGCTAGTAATTCAGTGGACAACTATTCCAGAATGGAAATATTTAACACAAATAACAAGTAACAGAATTGATCTCCTAAGTACCTGTTACTGAATTAAGCTAACACCAACTAGAATCATTATTTTGTTGGGTCCTCCTCTCGCACATTGCTTGGTCTGCTGCTACATCTTTGGACGTATGACTGGTAAGCTTGGATGCATGGTAGAGAGGCTGAAGCAAAATTTATTTTTATTTTTAAATGTAATAGCTAAGCTATTTTGCTTACTGTTTAATGAATGATCGAGCCAGAATGGTGGTGTTTCTGGTGACACTAATATTGTATTGCATTAGGACTGCTGGTGATGTATTTCCAATGAACAGGCTTGCATTGTGATATATTCATACAACGATATCACCCGTGCATATTATTAAATTAACCTGATGTTCAAGATGGCTTGATTTCATGTTCACCTTGTGCATAGGTAAATAAAATTCATAGGCGATATGCAATGTAACTAGATTAGAAGGCCTAGGCTACTTCATCCTAAGCTAAATGCAATTGGATACAAAACAAACTCTGGCATATTATAAAGGAGGACATGTCCAATTTAATTATATGCATGCATATCAAACAGGAATATCTTATGTTAAATGAATACACCATTGTAATGATAGTAATGGCTTTCTCTTTCCTTGCAGGAGATTAGACAGATGAACTGCAGCACCCAGATACCCAAGCCTCAAAACCAGAACCGTGTGGAGACTTCAACACTTGTCATTGTTTATAAATTACCACTTTTTTATTGTTGCCCTTTAGTAGTGGTTTCTTTGCAGCAATTTGACCATGAAGGCCTGATTCACACAGTCTCCTTTGAACAGTTGATATTGAGATGTCTGTTACTTGAACTTCGAAGCATTTATTTGGGCTGCATTTTCTGAGGCTGGTAACTCGAATGAACATCTCCTCTGCAGCAGAGGTAACTCTGGGTCTTCCTTTCCTGTGGCGGTCCTCATGAGAGCCAGTTACTTCATCAATGCTTGACGGTTTTTGCGACTGAACTTGAAGAAACTTTAAAAGTTCTTGAAATTATCCGGATTAACTAACCTTCATGTCTTACAAGTAATGATCGCTTGTCGTATCGTTTTGCTTTTTTGAGCTATTAATATAGCTAACGTTCTTTGATATTTAGTTAGATGGCGTTATGTATTTCCAAAACTTTGGTTTACTTTAATCAAGGTTAAAAATCTGTTTGTGCCATTGAGCAAAGCAGTTAACCCACTGTTCCCCGGGCGCCGATTCAGAGGGGTTGTGTTAAATGAGGAAGACACATTTCAGTTGTACAACTGACTAGTTATCCCCATTTCCATTCCCTTTAATGTAGCTGTAAGCTAGGTGCTGATAGCAACTGGCTGACTCATTCACTGCTTATTTAATGTAAGCAGACTAGTAGGGCTAATGTTAGCAGGCTAGATGGCTAGCAACCTTGCAAGTTGATTAGTAACAATACATTCATAGAGTATTTGCTTGTAATTTGGCTGACATTTAAATTGAAAGCAGTAATCATGAATGCAAACGATATGGTTTAATTTTAAGTTATACATTTCGAACTGATTTCTGTTGGAGTTTACAATATAGGTAATAGGCTAGCTTTGCGAGTCCTCCATATTACATCACACCACGAAAAAACATGACTTCATCGACTTCGGAATTCAGATCAGCTTTATGTAATAACTGAACAAATTGAAAAGTTAAGTGTAACTTTGCATTGGGACTTTTGATGTGTATACTAATGCAAATCCATTTGTTACATGTGGTAAAGTTTATGCTACCTACCCTTAAAGGAGCCTACCGTTAATTTCACCGCTACCGTATTTAACTATACAATTGAAGTCGGAAGTTTACATACACTTCGGTTGGAGTCATTAAGACTCGTTTTTCAACCACTCCACAAATGTCTTGTTAACAAACTATTGTTTTGGCAAGTCTTTTAGGACATCTACTTTGTGCATGACACAAGTCACTTTTCCAACTATTTTTTTTATAGACAGATTATCTCACTTCTAATTGACTGTATCACAATTCCAGTGGGTCAGAAGTTTACATACACTAAGTTGACTGTGCCTTTAAACAGCTTGGAAAATTCCAGAAAATGATGTCACGGCTTTAGAAGCTTCTGATAGGCTAATTGACATCATTTGAGTCAATTGGAGGTGTACCTGTGGATGTATTTCAAGGCCTACCTTCAAACTGAGTGCCTCTTTGCTTGACATCATGGGAAAATCAAAATAAATCAGCCAAGACCTCAGATTATTTCATTTTTTTTAGACCTCCACAAGTCTGGTTCATCCTTGGGAGAAATTACCAAACGCCTGAAGGTACCACGTTTATCTGTACAAACAATAGTACTATCACGCCCTGACCTTTTTATTTCTCTAAAAAGGGTGTGTTTTGGGTGGGAATTCTAGTTTTTCTATTTCTTTGTTGGCCGGGTATGGTTCCCAATCAGAGGCGTCTGTCTATCATTGTCTCTGATTGGGGATCATACTTAGGCAGCCTTTTTTCCACCTTTAGTTTGTGGGATCTTGGTTTTGTGTTGTGCCTGTGAGCACTCCAGTCGTTACGTCTCGTTTGCTGTTTATTGTTTCATTTTAATAAGCGTGGAACTCTATGTACGCTGTGTTCATTTCAACGAACGTGACAAGTACGCAAGTATAAACACCATGGGACCAGGCAGTCATCTCTTTCCTGAGTGGTATAACGTGTTCTGTCTCCTAGAGATGAACGTACTTTGGTGCGAAAAGTGCAAATCATTCCCAGAACAACAGCAAAGGACCTTGTGAAGGTGCTGGAGGAAACAGGTACAAAAGTATCTATATCCACAGTAAAACGAGTTCTATATCAATCACCTGAAAGGCCACTCAGCAAGGAAGAAGCCACTGCTCCAAAACCACCATGAAAAAGCCAGACTATGGTTTACAACTGCACACAGGGTTAAGTATGGTACTTTTTGGAGAAATGTCCTCTGGTCTGATGAAACAAATGGAACTGTTCAGCTATAAAAATTACCATTGTTATGTTTGGAGGAAAAAGGGGGAGGCTTGCAAGTCGAAGAACAATATCCCAACCGTGAAGCACGGGGGTGGCAGCATCATGCTGTGGGGGTGCTTTGCTGCAGGAAGGACTGGTGCACTTCACAAAATAGATGGCATCATGAGGGAGGAACATTATGTCGATATATTGAAGCAACATCTCAAGACATCGGTCAGGAAGTTAAAGATTGGTCGCAAATGTGTCTTCCAAATGGACAATGACCCCAAGCATACTTCCAAAGTTGTGGCAAAATGGCTTAAGGACCACAAAGTGAAGGATTTGGAGTGGCAATCACAATGCCCTGACCTCCTTCCTATAGAACATTTGTGGGCAGAACTGAAATAGCATGTGTGAGTAAGGAGGCCTACAAACCTGACTCAGTTACACCAGCTCTGCCAGGAGGAATGGGTCAAAATTCACCCAACTTATTGTGGGAAGATTGTGGAAGGCTACCCGAAACGTTTGACCCAAGTTAAACAATTTAAAGGCAATGCTACCAAATATGAATTGAGTATATATAAACTTCTGACCCACTGGGAATGTGATGAATGATATAAAAGCTGAAATAAATAATTATCTCTACTATTATTCTGACATTTCACATTCTTAAAATAAAGTGGTGATCCTAACTGACCTAAGACAGGGAATTTTTACTAGAATTAAATGTCAGTAATTGTGAAAAACTGAGTTGAAATGTATTTGGCTATGTAAACTTCTGACTTCAACTGTATATTCGGAGAGCCTGTTTCTGTCCTGCCCTTGACTTTGGTGCAGGGTATGTGATGTCCTTTGCGACAAAGAGGTCTTCTGAAATGACACGTTTGTCTAGCTGTGTCCTGTCCAGGTGGTGCTTGTACAAGCAGACCATCTATGGGAGTAAGGATGGCAGCGGTTTGCAGCAGCTGAAACCTGGTCCCGACTGAGTCCGAACGCTCCTTGGCGACTACACCAGGCTCCAGAGCACCAACGCTGTAAAATAAGAAATGAAAAAATGACATTAGACCTTGCACAACATCAAGTCACCTCCCAAGTTTAGATAAGAAGAATAACCTCATGCAATGAAAATTATATTCACCTGAAGTGGTACTGGTACTGGTACTGCTTGATCTGTGGCACTGGCCTGAAGTACGGAGTCAGATGTTGTTGCCAGCCATAGCTTTCCACCAGCACCGAACCATCCTCCAGTCCAACCAGCTGTGGGATGTTGCCCCCTGTCAGTGCTGTCTTTCACAACACCAATAATGTCAGACGGTGTTCACTCTGGTCTTTCTTAATCGCTGCTTTTTTGAGGCCGACACACCAGTGGGGGGCAAACTTGGTGTGGACTGGGATCAGGAAGTGAAGGTCCAGACTGGTGGAGTTTGTGCATGGTCCGCCAGGCAAAATACCAGAGCACAAGCTTGTTCTTGTTTTGGACACTGCAGTTATCACAATTCAGGTCCACGCGTATTTCCCCAACTCCGTAGTTGGTGAAGAAATTGTGCATGTAGTTGATAACTGCGCTGCAGCCTTTGCTGGATGACATGCCTTCATCGATCAAGTAGTTGACTTGTTGTTGCATTCCAGAATGTTCGTCAACTGGTGAACTTCTTCTTGTGCTGCGTAATGGAAGCTGTTTTAGCAGGCTTTGGTGCTGTGACAATGTTGGAAGGAATGTTGGGTTTGGGAAGCTGTGACTCAGGCTCCTTGTAGATAACTGTCTGGTTCTTTTCTGCACTCCACAGCCAGGTGGACAAGCCTCTCGTACACTTTCTTCACTTCCCACTGCTTTGATTTGTACTGCAAGTCTCCTGGAAAGACATGAAGACGTATAACCTTAACCGCTAGCGGAACCCCTCGACAACATTCCGCTGAAAAGGCAGCGCGCGAAATTCAAAAATATATTTTTTAAGTGTGTAACTTTCACACATTAACAAGACCAATACAGCAAATGAAAGAAACTTCTTGTTAATCTACCCATCGTGTCCAATTTCAATTTACAGCGAAAGCACAACATATGATTATGTTAGGTCAGACACACAGCCATATTTCCAGCCAAAGATGGGAGTCACAAAAAGCAGAAGTATAGATAAAATTAATCACTAACCTTTGATGATCTTTATCAGATGACACTCATAGGACATCATGTTACACAATACATGTATGTTTTGTTTGATAATGTAAATATTTCCAAAAATCTCAGTTTACGTTATGTGCAGTAATGTTTTGATTCCAAAACATCCGGTGATTTTGCGGATTGCCACATCAAATCCCAGAAATACTCATAATAAACATTGATAAGATACAAGTGTTATTCATTTAATTAAAGATATACTTCTCCTTAATGCAACCGCTGTGTCAGATTTTTTTTAAACTTTACGGAAAAAGCCTCACCTGAATACGGCGCTCAGAGCCCAATCCAGCCAAAGAAATATCCGCCATGTTGGAGTCAACAGAAGTTAGAAATAACATTATAAATATTCACTCACCTTTGATGATCTTCATCAGAATGCACTCCCAGGAATCCCAGTTCGACAATAAATGACTGATTTGTTCCATAAAGTTCCATGAAGTCCATCATTTATGTCCAAATAGTCACTTGTTGTTAGCTTGTTCAGCCCAGTAATCCATCTTCATGAGGCGCGAGCACTACGTTCAGAAAAAAACTCGAAACAGTCCGTTACAGGTCGTAGAAACATGTCAAACGATGTATGGAATCAATCTTTAGGATGTTTTTAATTAACATATAACTTCCAACCGGAGAATTCCATTGTCTGTAGAAAAGCCCTGGAATGAGAGCTAACTCTGTCTGGAACGCGCGTCACGAGCCTGAGACACTCTGCCAGACGCCTGACTCATTCAGCTCCCATTCCCCCCTCCTTTATAGCAGAAGCCTGAAACTCGTTTTTAAAGACGGTTGACATCTAGTGGAAGCCTTAGGAAGTGCAACTTGACCCCATAGACACTGTGTATTCACTAGGCCAAGCTTTGAAAATCTACAAACCTCAGATTTCCCACTTCCTGGTTGGATTTTTCTCAGGTTTTCGCCTGCCATATGAGTTCTGTTATACTCACAGACATCATTCAAACAGTTTTAGAAACTTCAGAGTGTTTTCTAGGAGGCAGTTTACTCTGGGCACACATTTCATACAAAAGTGAAAATGCTGCCCCCTATCCCAAACAGGATAACCATACAATAACCCATGTTCATCTGTAAACAAAAAAGGGTGCAGTAGACTGGTATGTTTTGCTACACTCAGTCAATAATGGGGCATTGAGATGGGCTGTTAGCAAAGATTGAAGCGGGCTTGATTTGTAGACAGTCTAGTCGTGTGCTGTTGTGTATAAGCACCTACAGTTGTGCTGTTGAATAGACAAACACTGCCAACTATAGAATGAATAGGCTAGAAGAGTATACTAACAGTAACTCTCCCCCATGCCAAAAAACTGACCGCAAGGGTGTGAAATGTTTGAGGAGCACTAGACAGTTTAGTGTATTGGTGATATTTTATTCTCAAGAGGGTGTTGTGCTTTCATAAATACCTTTGGCTGTCCTGGCTTGTTTCAAAGTCAGAGGATGTTGAGCTTGTGCTTATTCCAGGCTGAAAGCTTTCATCCAATGGGTCTACAGGCGGTGTACTACTAATGCTGGTGTCAAGGTCATTGTTGTCATTAGCAGCAGGATGAGTCTGTAGGACACACTGTAGTCAGTGACTAGCCAACATTTTGCTACTTTGACCCCATCAATACACACTCAAACAAGGTGCTATATCCACCCACCACCTTAATGCCAATACATTTTGCAGACTAAGTTTTACAAACAATACCCTCCTCCCCCCACAACAGACACCAGTCAGTCACCCACACAATCCCTTCCTTACTAATACCTACTAGAATAATCAACTGAACCTGCATAATACAGAAAGAACTACAGTAGAAGTTGTAGCCTACCTATAAAAACACCAACTATGACAACAAGCCACGAACCATGATCATGCCTAGCTCCAGTATATTTATTTCCTCGTCATGTAAATATTGAGTTGGTTTTATAAGGTGACTTGCACCACTTCCTGGTGCTGAGCTTGATGCAGATGCATCTGCAGAAGTTGATGGGATCGGACTCTAAATAGAACACATAGTCACATTAGCCTATGCGATAGTTAGTTAGCTAGCTAGCTAACGGTTAGCGATTGTAACCTAACAAAGCTTGAAATGTTCCGGATTGACTGATCTTCATGTCTTAAAGTAATGGCTGTTGTTTCTCTTTGCTTATTTGAGCTGTTCTTGCCATAATATTGACTTAGTCCTATTTGGTAAGACCATCTTCTGTATACCACCCCTACCTTGTCACAACACAACTAATGGGCTCAAACACATTAAGATGGGAAGAAATTCCACATATTAACTTTTAATTAGGCACACCTGTTAATTGAAATGCTGACTACAGTGGTTGCTCAACTAAAAGTTTTGTGATTATGCTGCGGGATTTAGAGGAAATTTGTGGTTTAGTACAGTACCCTGCATCACTACTTCATTGCTCCAGACCAGCGCAAGGGGAGTTAGAGCACTTATTATGTTTTTGGGTCCCAAGGCGCTACTGTGTCTCTGACTGACAATGAATGGACGACATAAACCAAATACAAACTGATAATTGTGTGCGACTTCAAAATTGAATTTCAATTAACTGAATGATGAGGATGAAGAAGGTGATTGAGTTTAGAACAATAGTGTAAGAACTGCTATTCCTCTGTCCTGCACTCGCACACGCAGAAAAAAACACTTATTTTTTTTGTTACTACTCATCAGTATTACTTACAAAAACTGTTTTTACACTAAGTTTTTTATTCTAAGAGAAACTTAGACTCGAATTAGGGTGTGGAAATGTTTATTATGATTATTTTGCCCTTACCGTAGTAGAGTAGCCTACTCCCAACCAGTCGTGTTGTACAGTGCCTGAGTGGTGCAGTGGTCTAAGACACTGGCGTAGCTAAAGATGCTGGTTCAATACCTGTGCCGGCTGCGACCAGGAGACCCATGAGGCGACGGTAGACTTTTGATTACTCTCCCTCCAAAAACAGAAATAAACAATTCGGCTATATTTACAAATTAGTAACAATGCCTCACCCTATGTTCGAGAATGGCCTTTTTGTCGCTCACTTTACAGTATTTGAAAACAAAATCATCTCCAAATTTTTTTTTTTTAAACAAAGCGATTATTATTAATTAATTTAGAATGACATAAAAGCCCCTTAGATATTCTCACAGATCAGATTTGCCCTAACGAAAAATGCCCCTTAGATATTAATTTAGAATCCTCCAATCGTCTAAATCTAATTATTGGCTGAGAGTCAAGTCATTGAAAAAAATATTTTTCAATATACTGTACGCATACCGTAAGCAACTTGAGTCTCACTAGTGTTGAGTGATATGCTGTTAAAAGTGGTGTAGGTCTTATATATTTAAAAAGCATATTGAAGTTAGAAGCAATAGGATTTGTGTAATGGTCCTGTGTGTAGCTGGTGTCGAGAGTCAAGCGCAGGACAGCAGATATGAGCAATCAACGTACTTTACTCAAAATTACAAAAAATACAAATTAACAGAGCGAGCCCATAAAAACAGACCGATGTACAAAGAACAATCACTCACAAACAAAACATGGGGAACAGAGGGTTAAATAATAAACAAGGAATTAGTTGAGTGAAGCCAGGTGTGAAAGACAGACAGAACAAATGGAATACGAAAAGTGGATCGGCGGCGGCCAGAAAGCCGGTGACGTCGACCGCTAAACGAACAAGAGAGGGACCGACTTGACCACCTGCTGTGGTCAGCTTTTTCAGCACCGTTGCGCGTTGCTCTGAGACAAGCATGGGGACCGGTCTTGATAAATCGATAAGATTTTATTTTCACTGAATCTCCGTTTGGGTATTGGTTAGACTACAATTAGCATGTGGAAATGTTATTCTCTTTGTACAGCGCCATATTTTCCGCTCCAACTTTTAACTTCTTGACGCACCCATCCTGTTAGTGGGATCATTTTCGCAAAATCCGCTGAATTGCAGAGCGCCAAACTCAAATTAATTACAAAAAATATGTAATTTTCTTGAAATCACAAGTCAATATAGCAAACCACAGCTTAGCTTGTTGTTATTCCACCTGGCGTGTCAGATTTCAAAAAAGCTTTCGGCGAAAGCATACCAAGCGTTTATGTAAGGACATCTCTCTCAGCAGACAAAACATTACAAACAGCTAGCAGCCAAGTAGATTGGTCACGAAAGACAGAAAAACAATAAAATGAATTGCTTACCTTTGATGATCTTTGGATGTTTGCACTAACTAGACTCCCAGTTACACAATAAATGTTCCTTTTGTTCCATAAAGATTATTTTTATATCCAAAATACCTCCATTTGGTTGGCCCGTTATGTTCAGAAATCCACAGCCTCGAGTGGTCACGATGGGGCAGACGAAAATTCTAAATAGTATCCGTAAATTTCGTAGAAACTTTTATGACCAATCCTCAAGTTGTTTTTACAATATATAATCGATAATATTTCAACCTGACAGTAGCTTCTTCAATAAGAGAGAGAGAGAAAATGTCTGCTCCACTCTGTTGGCGCATGAAAAACACTGCTGGCACCCAGCCATCCACTGACGCGATGGGATGTTTCTCGCTCATTTTTTCAGAATAAAACCCTGAAACGATGTCTAAAGACTGTTCACACCATGTGGAAGCCATAGGAAAAGGAATCTGGTTGATATCCCCTTAAATGGAGTGAAGGCATGCAATGGAACAGAGATCTTTCAGGAAAAATAGCACTTCCTGGTTGGATTTTCCTCAGGTTTTCGCCTGCAATATCAGTTCTGTTATACTCACAGACAATATTTTGACAGTTTTGGAAACTTTAGAGTGTTTTCTATCCTAATCTGACAATCATACGCATATTCTAGATTCTGGGCCTGAGAAATAGGCAGTTTCATTTGGGTACGTTTTTCATCCAAACATCCAAATACTGCCCCCTATACTCAACAAGTTAAAGGAAGAACCACTGTACCTCATGAAGCTGGTTGAGAGAATGCCAAGAGTGTGCAAAGTTGTCATCAAGGCAAAGATGGGCAACTTTCAAGAATCTCCACACTTTTTTGGTTACTACATGATTCCATATATGTTATTTCATAGTTTTAATGTCTTCACAAGTATTCTACAATTAGAAAATAGTAAAAATAAAGAAACCTGTAATAACTTTTGACTGGTAGTGTATATACCTGGAATGCATTTCCTTTAACAGGAGTGCCTTGTTAAATGTTAATTTTTGAAATGTATTTCCTTCTTAATGCATTTGAGCATATCAGTTGTGTTGTGACAAGGTAGGGGTGGTATACAGAGGATAGCCCTATTTGGTAAAAGACCAAGTCCATATTATGGCAAGAACAGCTCAAATAAGCAAAGAGAAACAACCTTCCATCATTACTTTAAGACACGATAAATCCATGATCATCAAACATTTCAATAAACATTTCTCTACGGCTGGCCACGCTTTCCTCCTGGCTACCCCAAACCCGGCCAATAACTTCGCACCCCTCGCAGCTACTTGCCCGAGCCTCCGCAGCTTCTCCGTCACCCAAATCCAGATCGCAGATTTCTGAAAGTGCTGCAAAACCTGGACCCGTACAAACAAGCTAGGCCAGACAGCCTGGACCCTCTCTTTCTAAAATTATCTGCCACCGTTGTTGCAACCCCTATTAGCAGTCCTCTATTAGCAGTCCCCTATTAGCAGTCCTCTCTTTCATTTCGTCCAAGATTCCTAAAGATTGGAAAGCTGCCGCGGTCATCCCCCCTTCAAAGGGGGTGACACTCTAGACCCAAACTGTTACAGACCGACAGTATATCCATCCTGCCCTGCCTTTCTAAAGTCTTTGAAAGCCAAGTTAATAAACAGATCACTGACCATTTAGAATCCCACCGTACCTTCTCCGCTCAGTTTCTGAGCTGGTCACGGGTACACCTCAGCCACGCTCAAAGTACTAAACGATATCATAACCGCCATCGATAAAAGACAGTACTGTGCAGCCATCTTCTTTGACCTGGCCAAGGCTTTCAACTCTGTCAATCTCTGTATTCTTATTGGCAGACTTAATAGCCTTGGTTTCTCAAATGACTGCCTCGTCTGGTTCACTAACTACTTCGCAGATAGTTCAGTATGTAAAATCAGAAGGCCTGTTGTCAGAAGTCTCTATGGGGGTAACACAGTGTTCAATTCTCAGGCCAACTCTTTTCTCTGTATATATCAACGATTTCGCTCTTGCTGCGGGTGATTCTCTGATCCACCTCTACGCAGACGACACCATTCTGTATACATCTGGCCCTTCTTTGGACACTGTGTTAAAAGTTCTTAAGGTATAGGGGACGCTTGCGTCCCACTTGGCCAAAAGCCAGGGAAAATGCAGCACGGCAAATTCAAATAAAATTATATAAAAATCTAACTTTCATTAAATCACACATGTAAGATACTAAATTAAAGCTACACTCGTTGTGAATCCAGCAAATGTGTCAGATTTTAATAAGGCTTTTTGGCGAAAGCATAACAAGCTATTATCTGATGATAGCACAACAGTAAACAAAGAGAGTAGCATATTTCAACCCTGCAGGCCTTACACAAAACGCAGAAATAAAATATAAAACATGCCTTACCTTTGACGAGCTTCTTTTGTTGGCACTCCAATATGTCAGTTAATGTGGAAAATTTCAATAACCATCCAGAGCAATGATGAAACTGGCTCTCATCGGGACCTCCACAGGAATGGAAGACCCAGCGTTACCTCTGTTGCAGAGGATACGTTTATTAGAATTACCAGCCTCAAATAAAGGCTTCACAGAGTTCAAGTAAAAGACACATCTCACCATCAACTGTTTGAAGATGACTGCGTGAATCAGGCCTTCATGGTCGATTGCTGCAAAAGGACACCACTACTAAAGGACACCAATAATAAGAAGAGACTTGCTTGGGCCAAGAAATGTGAGCAATGGACATTTAGACCGGTGGAAATCTGTCTTTTGGTCTGATTTGAGATTTTTGATTCCAACCGCCATGTCTTTGTGAGACGCAGAGTAGGAGAATGGATGATCTCCTCTTGTGGTTCCCACCGTCAAGCATGGAGGAGGTGGTGTGGGGGTGCTTTGCTGGTTACGTTGTTGGTGATTTATTTAGGATTCTAGGCAAACTTAACCAACAGGGCTACCACAGCATTCTGCAGCAATACGCCATCCCATCTGGTTTGCTCTTAGTGGGAATATAATTTGTTTTTCAACAGGACAATGACCCAACACACCTCAAGGCTGTGTAAGAGCTATTGGACCAAGAAGTAGCGTGATGGAGTGCTGCATCAGATGACCTGGTCTCCGCAATCCCCCGACCTCAACCCAGTTGAGATGGTTTGGGATGAGTTGGACTGCAGAGTGAAGTAAAAGCAGCCAACAAGTTCTCAGCATATGTCTGAAATCCTTCAAGACTGTTGGAAAAGCATTCCTCATGAAGCTGGTTGAGAGAATGCCAAGAATGTGCAAAGTTGTCATCAAGGCAAAGGGTGGCTACTTTGAAGAATCTCAAATAGAGAATATATTTAGATTTGTTGAAAAAAAAATTGGTTACTACATGATTACATATGTGTTATTTCACATTTGTGATGTCTCTTATATGTCACTATTATTCTATTATTATTATTCTAAAGATATAGTGGTGAAAAAAATACCAAATTGACATACTTGAGTAAAAGTAAAGATACCTTAATAGGAAATGACTCAAGTAAAAGTAACGCAGTAAAATACTACTTGAGTAAAAGTCAAAGTATTTGGTTTTAAATATACTTAACTATCAAAAGTAAATGTAATTGCAAAACGGTACTTTAGTATCAAAAGTAAAAGTATAAATAATTTCAAATTCAAATATTAAGCAAACCAGATGGCACAATTGTTAATTATTTTGACATTTGCAGATAGCCAGGGTCACACTCCAACCCTCAGACATTCAGAAACAAAGCATTTGTGTTTATTGAGTTCTGTCAAGGGGTGCGTAACTGGTGGCATGGAAGTCAAATGCAGGAGAGCAGAACTTGGTAAATAGCCAGAGCCGTTTAGTGTACATAACTACCGGCATACAAAAGTAACAAAACACATGGGCACAAAAACCCGTATCGCACCAGTCACATAAAGCACACGTACTTACAATAAACAATACCCGACAAGGACATGGGGAAACAGAGGGAACATATACAACATGTAATTAGGTTATTGAAACCAGGTGAGTGCGACAACCAGACAAAAAAATGTAACATGAAAAATAGATTGATGGTGTCGTGTCTTTGGCTATGCCGGATTAACTGATATTACATGCTATTTTATAAAATAATTTATTGGTAATTAATATCACCTGATTGAGCTAATCATGTAAATGTAATTAACTAGAGAGTCGGGCACCATGAACAAATATTTACAGAGCTGTTATCTTCCAAATAAACTCTTAAAGACCTAGTAATACTTTACATCAATAGCAGTCAATATCAATCGTCACCTTAATTCAGTCTCATCTGAAAGATGTGAATTCTTAGTCATCTGCACGAACCCTGGCTAACAATTTGAAACAGCAATACAAAATTGTGTTTTAATTATTTACTTACTAAATACCTAACTAATCACACAGAATTACACATACACATATTTAAATCATAACTTGTTTACAAATTACGTCATAAAGGAAAACGTCCCTAGCAGGCGGAACAGATATGACCGCTTGTTGCACAAATGGAAAGGGATGGGTTTGTGTGAAAGAGCGGGAAGACTGAGGGACACAGGGAGAAGCTGTGCTATCGTAAATGCAATATCTGATGCATTCTAAGTTACCGCCCATTTGGAAAAGGAAAATGCAATAAATATTTACTCTGAGCTGCGCTTCGGTAGGTTGGTGGTAGATGGAAGGCCGTTTTGCCAAACCGAGTCCTTTGAAGAATGTCTCTGGTTGTCAATTGAATACGTTATAGTAACGTCTTTGTGTGATAGATGGGATACTCTGTCTGTTCCTTCCTAAGGGGGAAATAGGTATTTATGACTGTCATAAACCTATCCCCCAGGCCAACGTCATGACAATGGCTAGAAGACCGGTGACGTCGACCTCCGAACACCGCCCGAACAAGGAGAGGAACCGACTTCGGTAGAAGTAGTGACAAGTCCGCCAGACCAGAGGTAGAAGACATGACCATGTTCTCTTGATAAGTGTGTAAATTGGACCAATTCTGTTCTGCTAAGCATTCAAAATGTAATGTGTACTGTTGGGTGTCAGGGAAAATGTATGAAGTAAAAAGTACATAATTTCCTTTAGGAATGTAGTAAAGTTAAAGTTGTCAAAAATATACACAGTAAAGTACAGATACCCCCAAAAAATGTCTTATGTAGTACTTTAAAGTATTTTTACACCACTGCATAAAAAATACAACTATCTTTGTAGTTATAGGTAACCAGATTGTGAATACAGCTAAATTACTAACTCTTTGACCACACTGCTTCCTTTAAAAGCTCTTGGAACTACCCATCCCAGATCCGGGAGAATTGTCATCAACTACACTAATTAGCATAGCGCAACGGTCAAAAAAATATTACTCGAAATATTCATATTCATGAAATCACAAGTGAAATATAGTGAAACACAGCTTAACCTTTTGTTAATAACCCTGTCATCTCAGATTTTGAAATTATGCTTTACAGCCAAAGCAAGACAAGCGTTTGTGTAAGTTTATCAATAGCCTAGCATAGCATGTCGCAAAAATCAGAAAAGCAATCAAATTAACCGTTTACCTTTGATGATCTTCGGATGTTTTCACTGACGAGACTCCCAGTTAGACAGCAAATGTTCCTTTTGTTCCATAAAGATTATTTTTATACCCAAAATACCTCCTTTTGTTTTCACAGACAATATTTTTACAGTTTTGGAAACTTTAGAGTGTTTTCTATCCTAAGCTGTCAATTATATGCATATTCTAGCATCTGGTCCTGAGAAATAGGCGGTTTACTTTGGGAACGTTATTTTTCCAAAAATAAAATAGTGCCCCCTAGTTTCAAGAGGTTTTTAAGAGTCCATCTTGGGCTAGCCTGTGTCTGACGAGCTAACTTACCTTGGCTAGCGGGCTTATAAACAGCAGTGACTCAACATTTGAATTAAAAATTCATGTGGAAGTAATTTGTTGAGTATTTTAACATAATTTGGTGAATAAATAAACGTAATACTTACATTTAACAAAGACATTCCTTATTCCTCTAGAACATTTTCTCCCAAGGTGGGACTTCAGTCCTCCATTAATTCAGAATTTGGGGAATTTTCGCAGCGACCCAAGGTTTTATGGGATAGCCTATTTTACGGGATAGGGAACGAAAAAGCAAAGGCAGTAGAAGTATGCACCCCTGTGTCTTGGGACATTTCACATTCATATGTTTTGGAATCCATAGTGATAAATGGAGGACTCATCATGGACGGTAAATGGCATAGATACACAGATGAGTCCTCTATCTCTATGTTGGAATTGAATTTGAAAAATGACAGTTGTGTTCTGTACTTGCTATACACCCTAGATAGAACACAAGTATGCATTTTTAAACACAGCCAGTGTCCTGTCTTTCAGGTTGTTTTCAAACCAAATGCAGGCCAATTGCAAATAGTCTACAAATTAATAATGAATGATCAATATAGTTGAAAGCTTTAACAGGTCTATAAAAATGGGCAGTACAATGCTGCCTTTTGTCCATGCAATTTACAGTGTAATTTTGCACCAAAGAAGCAGCAGAAATAGTGCTGCAGGCCAAATGACTTGGCCTGAAACCAGACTGATGGACACTTACTTTACATTTTGAAGCTGTAAAATATTTAATTTATACTTACTTTCTACATATCATAATCATTCAACATGCAGGGCTCCTTCATTCATTGTAGACTATATGTTTACTTCTCTAAAGATTCTTCAAAATAAATGTGCACTGTAAATACAATTGGCAATATAGACTACGGGGCTGGCGATGCAGTCTGTCTGGTCGGGTTCATCCCCAGTCCTCAGGGCCTTGACACAGGCTGCTCACTGTCAATGTGGACAAGTAGGATTAAGAGAATGCAATATCAAAGCAATGTCCTCGCTGCAGAACATATTGTTGCATGACCTGTGTAGTTACTTCTAACATGGCTGATTTATTATTGATTAAACACACACACACACACACAGATGCACATACACGTGAATGCACACAGAGAGAGAGAGAGAGATCGTGACACAGAAAGCTAGAGAGATATACACACATGTATCCTCATATTACTCTTCTGGGAGAGAGTGTCAGAGTCAGTGTCAAGGAGATGGAGCATAACATGGAGACGCTTCCCAACCACAACAGTGAGACGTGATAAAGAGGTGCTCTCCTGGGACGTAGAACTACATAAATCTCTGTGTCCTGTGTGTCCTAAACAGCTCCAGAAGAAACAGTACATTTTGTGTGTGTGTGTGTGTCCTGAGCAGATCCAGAAGATACATGGGTAGTAGAGCTCCGGGGTCTTCCATTCCACCTGAACATCATTGATCAAGAACATAATAGGATATCGAGCACAATTCAATTAAGCACTAGCAATGGGTTATTTAATGAAAACCTGCAGCAGATTCCAATCTTACCCCTGGGTGCACGTTTAGTTGTTTGCCCTAGCATTACACAGCTGATTCAAATCATCAAAGCTTGATGATGAGTTGGTTATTTGAATCAGCTGTGTCGTGCTAGGGCAAAAAAAACCTGGTCTATCCCTGAAAGTGTAGCAAGACAGAGAGAGAGCTGACAGTGATACATAGTATAAGAAGACTGGTATAGGGAAGGTGAGTAAGAAAGACACAAACATCTGAATGAAGATTATTTTCAAGCAAATAAATACAAATCATGATGTCCAACTGAAGATTAATTTAAGATTCCTTTATTTTTTAGATAATGCCTCGTACAATGCTCTTGACTCATACAATGCCTAATAAATGTGTTCAGTGAACGTAAAATATAATATAATGTGAAAATAAATCCCAGTACGTTGACCATTATTCAATGACTTGAAACAGATCATTTTAATGTGCTTTGCTCATATATTGTATGCATATCCAGCGTATCATTTCTCATACATATAACTCCAGGACTATATATTCTCTTGAATACAGGATTTGAAAAGTTTGAATGAAAACATAACAGTCTTCTAGAACTTATAAATCCATACAAGGTCTAGTCTCTTGCGGCAGACTGTTGCACACGCACGATTTGGTTCCGGGTTCCAAGACTCTGGACTGCATGATAGTATAATAGGGACAGCATGACACATTCAGATCATCAGATAGAATATGACATCATCAAAATCAAAAGTCCATACTTCCCAGCTTGTTTTGAAAGTTTAAATCGAACAGACAGAAATTATTTAAAATTGATAACCAATGTCTAAAGAGCAGAGCTGTATAGATTTTTTTAAACATTATTTACATAGAAATTAAAGTTAACTAATACAAGGGTTTTTAGGTCATTTTGAAAAATCTGCCATATAATGTATTTCATCCATGACGCCGACTAGCCGTACTTCTCATTTATAATATCCAACAGGAGGTTGAGACCAGAAAAATACCATCCCTGTGGTCATCAGTCCTGTCATTGTGAGTGTTTGAGATCGACTACAATACATTGGAGTCGGACTTCACGTGATCACTGATCTACAAATCACCTTGCATCCCAAATAACTACACATTCTCTGATCAATATTAGCCATTCTGCGTCTGGAGCCTTTCTCAAACTGATCCCCTCAAACGCGCTTAAGATTCTCTCCCCTCCCCTCTCCTCTCCTCATCCCACCTCTCTTATCCAAGGTAAGGATGATCACTCTGGAAGTTGTAGTCTGGACACACTTTCTGCACAAGCTTATAATCGATACTGAAGAAGGAGATGAAGATGCAGATGACTTTAAATGGTTTGGCGCAGAGCCAGGCGGCATGGGACTGAGTGTGCTCTGAGAAGCAGGTCTGGGAGGGGTCGTAGAGGCAGGGCTTGGGCTTCTTGGAACGGTTGGTCTTCTCGTACTCCACCCGGCAGTTGAAGGTCTTTATCTCTTTGGGGTCGATGGTGGACTGGTGCGGGGTCTGTTGTTGGGTGATCTGGGTGAGCTCTGGGTGGAGCTGAGCGTGGAGGCCTGGTTGGTGGTGCTGCAACACCTCGAACTCCACCACCTTGGTGGGAGGGACAATACTGACAGAGACGTTACCGAGACTGGACGAGTTGTGGCGGAAGTAGACGGTGAACGTGCCGTTTATGTGGTCCACGATCTTCCCCGTGACCAAGAGGCTGAACTTCATGGTCTTCACGTTGAAGTAGAAATCCCCCCAGCCGAAGATCTTCTTGGTCTTCTGGGCCGTCTTAAGTGAGGGTTTGCGTTTGTTGCGGTAGCCTGTCTGGTCGAGTAGGAGCGACTGATTACGAGCCCAGTCGTAGGGGTTAAAGAAGCTGTAGGTTGGGGTTTTCAGAGGAGGCTTCATGGGCGGGTTGCCGACCCCGTCCATGCTGGTGGAGAAGATGCGGGAGGTGGTTTGGTATGGGGGTTTGGCCCCTCCGCCGGTGCCGACGGCTCCCTCTCCCATACCATACGGTAGCGTCTTCATCACTGAGCCTGCTGGACCCAGGTCTAGTCCAGGGTAGCCCTTGGCCACCTGCTTCTCCAGTCCCTGTGCCTGAGGAGAAGGAGAGAGAAAGAGAGAGGGGGGAGAGAGTTAATGTCAAGGAATATTGATTATCATTTATCTCATACACTATGCAGGTTGTTAGATGACTTGGATGGCTTTTCTTCATCCCCCGATTCCAACCAGACACAAAGCATCTATTTTTATAATGACATAATTTGTTGTGGATGTTGTTTTACACAGTAAAGCAGATTTTACATATGAAGATAATGGACGGGTTTGTTCAGACAGGCGACACAGCTTTAATCCACAGTCTAGTAAGTGGTTATTCACAGAGGTGATTGACTAGACATCTTCTCTTGTTCTCCCTTCATGTCTCATCAATCATGTCACTGCCAAACACATAGACTATGAAGCACTGTCACATACACACATTCTGCCACACACCCCAGAAGATGACGGTTTGACATTTAAAATTACAGCTTTTTTTAAAGGGTTATAACACCAACACAAGCTCCCCACAACAGAGACACATCGCAATCCAGCTACAGTATAAACATTATCCTAATAGATAAACAAACCATCAAACAAGAAAAACCAAAACTCAAAAAAGAGAGCAACACCCCCCACAGTCAGACGTCGGCGTAAATAGTCATGCAAGAATGATTTTTGTCTCCTAATTCTGTCTGACCAAATCAGCGAAGTAGAACAGACAGGTTTGTGCCAAAATTCTGCTCATTTGCTATCAATCATTAATCCCAATAATAACCTCATGTTGCCATTTGTCTCAGACTCCTAATACAGTACTCAATACACACATTAATGTATCTATGTCTGCGTTCCAACTGGCACTATATGGTGCATTACTTTTGACCAGGGCCCATAGGGTTTGGCCATAGGGCTCTGGTCAAAAGTAGTGCACTGTATAGGGGATATAGGGTACCATGTGGGACACAGACACTCATTCAATGAATGTATGCATTTCTTCTGCTCATTCATTAACATGGGGCCAAGCGGGCCTCAGCAGTCTGGTTTTAAGGTGAATTGATCGGGGTGAAATGACTGGAAGTATATTGAGCGCTGGCTGAATTAATTAAAAGACAGATGTTGATGAATGGCTATTGATCTGATAACGAGTTGCTGGTGGATTTTTAACAGTCGCTGGAGTCCCCTGGGTGGGTTGCTATGTGTGTGTGTCTGAGGAAGGGGGAGGGGGGCAGTGAACTCACAGAATCTAAATCAAAGATAGGTAACATGGACTTGACTGCGAGATGACGAGAAAGTCAGTAAGTGTCTAAAAACCTATTTAAACATAATTTGCATAGAAAGGCACAGTAAAAGTTTAAGTCTGAACTTTGCGCATGACACAAGTAATTTTTCCAACAATTGTTTACAGACAAATTATTTCACTTATAATTCACTGTATCACAATTCCACTAAGTTGACTGTGCCTTTAAATAGCTTGGAAAATTCCTGAAAATGATGTCACGGCTTTAGAAGCTTCTGATAGGCTAATTGACATAATTTCAGTCAATTGGAGGTGTACCTGTGGATGTATTTCAAGACCTACCTTCAAATTCAGTGCCTCTTTGCTTGACATCATGGGAAAATCAAAAGAAATCAGTCAAGATCTCAGAAAGAAAATTGTAGACCTCCACAAGTCGGGTTCATCCTTGGGAGCAATTTCCAAATGCCTGAAGGTACCACGTTCATCTGTACAAACAATATACGCAAGTATAAACATCATGGGACCAGGCAGCCGTCATACCGCTCAGGAAGGAGACGCATTCTGTTTCCTAGAGATGAGCTTACTTTGGTGAGAAAAGTGCAAATCAATCCCAGAACAAAACAGCAAAGGACCTTGTGAAGATGCTGGAGGAAACAGGTACAAAAGTATCTATATCCACAGTAAAACGAGTCCTATATCGACATAACCTGAAAGACCGCTCATCAAGGAAGAAGTCACTGCTCCAAAACCGCCATAAAAAAGCCGGTTTACGGTTTGCAACTGCGCATGGGGACAAAGATTGTACTTTTTGGAGAAATGTCTTCTGGTCTGATGAAACAAAAATAGAACTGCTTGGCCATAATGACCATTGTTATGTCTGGAGGAAAAAGGGGGAAGCTTGCAAGCCAAAGAACACCATCCCAATCATGAAGCACGGGGGTGGCATCATCATGTTCTGAGGATGCTTTGCTGCTGGAGGGACTGGTGCACTTCACAAAATAGATGGCATCCTGAGGTAGGACAGGTATGTGGATATATTGAAGCAACATCTCAAGACATCAGTCAGGAAGTTAAAGCTTGGTCGCAAATGGGTCTTCCAAATGGACAATGACCCAAAGCATACTTCAATGACCCCAAGTTGTGGCAAAATGGCTTAAGGACAACAAAGTAAACACAAAGCCCTGACTTCAATCTTATTGAACATTTGTGGCCAGAATTGAAAAGGTGTGTGCAAGCAGGGAGGCCTACAAACCTGACTCAGTTATCCCAGCTCTGTCAGGAGGAATGGGCCAAAATTCACCCAACCTACTGTGGGAAACGTGTGGAACCTGTTTGACCCAAGTTAAACAATTTAAAGGCAATGCTACCAAATACTAGCTGAGTGTATGTAAACTTCTGACGCACAGGGAATGTGATTAAAGACATAAAAGCTGAAATAAATAATTATCTCTACTATTATTCTGACATTTCACATTCTTTAAATAAAGTGGTGATCCTAACTGACCTAAGACTGGGCCGTTTTACTAGGATTAAATGCCAGGAATTGTGAAAAACTGAGTTTAAATGTATTTGGCTAAGGTGTACGTAAACTTCTGACTTTACGTAGGTGTAGTGTATTTCCAGTGTATTTTGTTACATGTCATGTAGGTTTTAGCATAATTACAATAATACATTATACATGTATGCCCTGTAATGAATGTACATGTAACACATGCATGCAGAGTTTAGCCTTCTCTGACAGCCGTGTCAGCAGTGCTGTCTGGTATCGCCATGTGTGGCAATCTCTCAGACTAATTATTAGACCTAATCATCACAGCTCTGTTAGCATGGTGTTATGCAGAGGCTCCATGGTCTTGTGTGTGTGTGTGTGTGTGTGTGTGTGTGTGTGTGTGTGTGTGTGTGTGTGTGTGTGTGTGTGTGTGTGATGAACATAGGAGCCTGAACTCAAAATTGGGGCTTAAGAGGTCAGCTAAATCATACACCTCACTACAATATCCAGCCTACATAGGATGCACGGTGCCTTCAGAAAGTATTCAGACCCCTGGACTTTTTACAAATGTTGTTGTGTTACAGCCTGAATTTAAAATGTATTACATTTAGATGTTGTGTCACTGATCTACACACAGTACCGAATAATATCAAAGTGGAATTATGTTTTTAAAAATGTTTACAAATTAATTAAACATGTCAACCTGAAAAAAGCTGAAGAATTTGCTTAACAAGTCAGATAATAAATTGCATGGATTAACTCTTTCCATCAAACACATAGCGGTCTCTGACTTGTGGTTAGAGTTGCTCAGGTGGAACGAACTTAAACTTGCGCCTTTTCCAATTATGATTTGAATGTCATTGAGAAAACAGAGAAGTGTCAAATATTTTTTTTACTAACATCCTTTCTGAATTTAAAAGTAATCCATGAAGTAATCATCTAGTTTTTTAAAAGTATCTGTAATATGATTACAATATTTGTGCTGGTAACGTAACGTATTACAGTTACATTTTTTTTTGTAATCCCTTACATGTAATGGATTACATGTAATCAGTTACTCCCCAATCCTGTACGGTAATGATAAAATGTGATGTTTAACTGGTATGGTAAATAATTATTTTGCTGGGATGTCGTACCAGACCATACCACCTTACTTTCACCCTTGCATACACCTCACAGCAGATACAATATCCATGTGCTAACCTGGACTTGTCATTCCCATTTCAGCAGCCGAAGCTGGATCCCGAAACAGAAAAAGGTTGAAGTATAAAACAGACAGAGTACCCCCTTTGAATGCGTCAGTGAGGAGGAGTCCTAAATACTCCTATTTTATATGTGGAGTCAGTCCAGGATATTCATCCTTACAGAGAGATTTAAGCTACATCTGTCCATCAAAAAGTGACTATCTTGAATCAAAGACACACACTAGACAGAGGTTGGTAAGGACTTGGGCTGTTACGGTGACCATATTACAACTACACCAGTGGTTACTGAGTCATGAAGAAAGTCAAATTCCATGTGACCGTTTAATCACAGTAATTGGGCTACTCCAAGCTCTGATGCTGCTGGTGGTCATGAGTAGCCTACAAAACTTGCTAACCGCCTGGTACTCAGTACGCTATTGTCCCTCTAATCACTCTGACGTCAATGCAAATGTCATCGAAAATCTAATCAAACACTTCATGAGAGCTCATGTTGTGCAACATTTCTATAGGCTATGCAATTGCGTGAGCAAATAGAGTGAAGACCTTTATTAAAAAGAGGGGGATCCCATCAGCTTTCTATAAGCTAGGCCTACTATATTTAAACCTCAACTTTCCTAGTATTAAGCACATTGCTTGTCTTTACAACAGGAGTATAGCCTACCTGGCTAACATGAAAATGCTATTTAAGTGCATAAATGACATGTATTCTTTTCCCCCTGCCCTGTTTTGATACAGATGCATGATAATGGCCCATTCTAAATGAAAACAAATTTCACACATTATTTAGAGTATGTAAAGACAAGAATAGTCTGATGGGTGACATTTTTAGCCTTGCACTTGTAAATGATATATTATCACTTGCGAATAATGCCCAGCATAAGGCAAGAAACAATGCATACCTTTCTTTTTCAAATCATAGTCCCACACCTCATGTAGCCTAGCCCATAGGCCTATATGTTTTGATAAGGTTTGTATTTCAACTAAAGTGGCCAAATAACTTCTTAAAATTAAGCACATTAATCCGCTTTACAATGGGTGTGGAGCCTAACTGGCATACATAAGCAGTGTGTGAGTTTCAAGTTTGGGGGAAAAAATCACCATAAAAATGCACCTTTATAATAAAAGTATTACATACATAATCACATTTGCGATCACTTTTGATAATGGTGTTTTCCTGCTAATGGAACATTAAAAAAAATAGCCTAATAGTTTATCAACATTTTAAGCTAATCTGTTGCGTCAGCCTCATTGAGTAAAAAAAGTGTATTTGATGCTAGTGGTTGTATTATTTTGGGATCTATCTCATCCCACAACGGTCCCAGACTATGTTTGTTGGAATATTTATTTCTCGCACAGAATAGGTCAACTTTTGTACTACGGGGGATAGTAGATTGACATAGGCCTAACGAACAGCTTAAGCACTAGCCTATGTCACGTCCTGACCATAGTTTCCTTTTTACATCTCTATTTTGGTTTGGTCAGGGCGTGAGTTGGGGTGGGCATTCTGTGTTTTTTCTATGTTTTCTATTTCTATGTATTGGCCTGGTATGGTTCCCAATCAGAGGCAGCTGTCAATCGTTGTCTCTGATTGAGAACCATACTTATGTAGCCTTTTCCCACCTGTGTTTTGTGTGTAATTATTTTTCCGTACGTGTTTGTGTGCACCTCGGTTGCGTCACGTTCTTTGCTGTTTACCTGTTTGTTTTTTTGGTTATTTCGGTTTCACTTTCATTAAAAGATGTGGAACTACATGCACGAGCGTGACAGCCTACTCATCTTGTTGGCTGACGAAAAGTAAATGTGGACAGTTCTTCCAATATCTTCAATATGCGCCTCGGAATTGGATAAGGATGTGCGCAGTTGAGTCCCTGATGTGTCTGTCTTCACTTGTAGCCTGTGAGAAAGACTCGATCAGAGAGCCATGTGAGTGAGAGGTGCTTCAGAGCATGCAGCACACAGGGAGAATGGAATACAAATGATTATATTCAGCCCAAGGGCAAAATGGCCACTGGCCGCAAAAGGCATGGATATCACAACTAAAGTTACATTAGTAACTCTAAATGAAGCATAAAGTGCCTGTTTCTTTGTTAACCGCTCGACACAGAATAGCCGCATGTGCGCACTCTCTTAAATATTTTGGAGAAAATATCCTTTCTATTTTTTTCAGCTTTGTTCAATTGTATTCTTCATACTATAAAATAATATAAAATAATACCACCGGATTCTAAGCAAATCTTGGCTGCTAAATGAGTGTAGCCCACAGCCATATCATATAGCCAGATCAGGACCTAACATAAGGACAACACTATTCTGTTCTTCTGAAAGAGACTACATTTTCTTCATATCATGTTTCTTTAGACCTGTCTAAAATAAATAATGAATTTATTGTGAGGGTGTAGGTTATATTACATGGATTTATTAGACATTTTAAAATGTAGACGTTCCAAAGCTCTGCATCAGTTGATTGTAAGGCTATGTGTGGAAGTCAGGAGATGCTAAATGTGTTTATGTTATTTGCTTGACAATCACCGCCTGATGACATTTCGTGACCGCCACAGCCCTAGTAAGGACACTGCGCCGAGGTTGGTAAGCTAAAGATATGGTTCATATTTTAAATCAAAGACACACTGGGTAGAGGTTGGTAAAGGGTGAAATGACTCCTCTTTCACATGGGGAGCAGATAATGTTTTAGCAAATTAGCCACACACCAGGAGATCACACAGTGAGGTCAAAGATTAGGGTTGAAAGTATGGAGTCAGCAATGTTGCTTCAAACATGGCAGGAAAGGGAGGGTGTAGCTATACGATCCTTTTAAAATTAATGCTGGTTGTTGCTGAAAGGACTATGCAGAATAAATAAAATAAATAAAAAATTAATATGTCCAGAAATGTATATACACAGTAGGCCTACAGCTATTTGTTGAAATCTAAATTAAACACATGCACAGTATATTCCACTTTCCACAGACTGGAAAATCCAGACCAGTGGAGGTGCATAAATCCGCATTAGCTACATGCAGAGCCTTCGGAAAGTATTCACACCTCTTGACCTTTTCCAAATGTTGTTGTGTTACAGCATGAATTTAAAATTGAATACATTGATACAATACACCCAGTCACTACAGAGATACAGGCATCCTTCCTAACTCAGTTGCCGGAGAGGAAGGAAAGCACTCAGGGATTTCACCATGAGGCCAATGGTGACTTTAAAACAGAGAGTTGCAGAGTTTAATGACTGTGATAGGAGAAAACTGAGGATGGATCAATACCATTGTAGTTAAAGTACTCCACATAAATAACATAATTGGCCTATGGAGTGAAAAGAAGGAATCCTGTACAGAATAGAACTATTCCAAAACCTGCATCCTGTTTGCAACAAGGCACTAAAGTAATACTGCAAAAAAAACGTGGCAAGCAAATCAACTTTTTGTGCTGAATTACAAAGCATTATGTTTGGGGCAAATCCAACACAACACATTACTGAGTACCACTCTCCAGATTTTCAAGCGTAGTGGTGGCAACATCATGTTATGGGTATGCTTGTAATCCTTAAGGACTGGGGAGGTTGTCTTAAGGACTCTGGGGAGGAATACTTTCTCAAGGTACTGTAAATACACAAAGTAATTCCTCAGTACCATTAAAAAAATACTTAAGTACTGTAGGCCTACACCTGAAAAGCTGACAAATATAGCCGTCCCTCTGACTCCCTCAGATAATAATCATAAAACGGAGTGAAGCAATCTTTCCCTCTTCTCTGACAGAAATAGGTTTCTTCAAACCGTACAAGCACTTCGAATCAACCCAATAATCTCATTCACCAAACTCAGTTCACCTCTAAGGGACAGGTGGTCAATTGAAGTAATGCATCTGTGTTATTTGGCATGCCAGCATGATATATGTCAGCAACATTTCACAGCTAAGATGATTTTACACAAGATTCTCTCACTTCTTACACAAGCTTATGGTTTGGGAGGGGAACGGATAAAGATGGAGTGATTTTTTTTCTGTCTGGTAAAAACTTGTATACATTTGTATGATACAGGCAAGAAATTTGCCAGGAAGAGAATTGAATTACGAGACATTACAGGAGAGAGAATGAGCTAAGGAAAATGTTATTACTGAAGAGGTGAGATGAGAGAGAAGAGCAAGAACATGCACTTTCTCTAGGGGATGTTGAAACATTAATAACACTTTAACTTCATTTGGTGGGTCTACGAGCAAAAAGCATCTTAGTACACTGTTTAGGAAAGAGGAGTGCAGAGCTAGCCGATCAACTGTAAGTGCATACAGAGAGAAGCAGGCTCTGTCCCAAATGATACCCTACTCTCTATGTTTTGCACTACTATTCCAGGGTCTTTTGACCAGGGCCTATCGAGCTCTGGTCGTGAGCAATGTACTATATATGGAAGAGGGTGCCATTTGGGAAGCACTTGCAGTGATTGGAAAGCCAGAGCATGTTCGATGCAGCAGGAAGAAAGTAGGTTCATACTCACTTATCAAATGCCAGAGGGTTAGGGTGTCAGGTGAAATTGACTTCTGATGTGTCAATGACTGTTACAATTAAGATCTATTTTCATCATTAGGAAGCTTTGGATCAATGAGCTGGCAGCTGCAATGGTCTGATCTTTGATCTACAGTTCACTCATACTTACATTTATCCTTTAAAACCTATCCTCCTCCTAGAGAGAGATAGATTGAGTGAGTAAGTGACTGTGTGGCCAGGGGATGTGGCCTGCCCTGCCTGCCCACCATCCCATGGCTGACATTGCTCTCTCTCCCAGAAGAGTAATATGAGGATACATGACTCTCTCTCTATCTCCCCCCCATAGGATTGATAGTAGGAGGATGAGTGCAGCCCATCTTGGAGCACTTGACCCACCAGGCTGTTCGTTTGCTTAATTGGAGTTTTATTTGTGACAATCAATTCATTTCTATCTCTCCCACTGCCCTCTCATCTACCATTGATCTGCTGTCACTGAGAAGAGTCTGTTTGGCCAGCAGGGATGTCCTTGTCCCATCGCGCTCTAGCGACTCCTGTGGTGGGCCTGGCGCATGCATGCTGACATGGTCGCCAGGTGTACTGTGTTTCCTCTGACACATTGGTGTGGCTGTCTTCGGGGATAAGTGGGCTGAACTGAGGTGGCGCGAACTCACATTCAAAGTCAAACGTGCCTCGTCAAAGGGAGTGAGACCCACTCTGGCTCTTTGTCAGTCACTCAGTCAGAACAGAAACACAGAAAGGTAGAGAGACCAAAAAAAAGGATTGAGGTCAACGCTGCTAAATCTGTGAAATGAACCGACTTATTTGCTTAAAGTTCAGCTTCTGCTGGTCCAATGCTGCGTCTATGTCTCTGAGAAATTACAGTGCAGATGCTTTGGTGCAGTCAAGGTAGGGAGAAAACAGAGAAAGACACTTACGCACACTGACACAGATCATGTATGTAGCCTCATGTATGTAGCCTAATGCTGCCAGTTAGGGCTAATATTTTGGCAGTATATTGTATGAAATATACTGAACAAAAAATATAAACGCAACATGTGAAGTGTTGGTCACATGTCCCATGAGGTGAAATAAAATATCCCATGAGGGCACGAGCCTCCTGCTAGCCTGTGATTGATCTGTGTCAGCATGTGGTCCTGTGTGATGATAAATGTGATCGTCAGAATGGATCACTTAAATATCTTGATTTGTAGCTAAATTGAAAATAATTCACTGTGGGGATTGAACTTAATCGTAATAAATTCAATTTAACTGCCAAAACGGCAATCTAAAATGTTTTTGTTTGGCCTTTCTTGCGATCTTAATTCACATAAGCTTTCTAGGGTAGGCCCAGGTTTTTGGCGCAGTTAGGTTGCTACGCAGTAGCCAACCAGCAGAGCTCGTGACATCAGGTTCCAGACCAGAGACTAAGGACGGATTACATTACCACCACTGAATGCTGAAAAGTCCAGCCTATATCCCGCTTATTTCGTACACTGAAAACCCATCACTTCTTGGCATGATATGATACCATGACTATGAGGTTAATGGGAAGACTGTTAGCTTAAATTTGAGGGTATTTTCATCCATATCGGGCAAACCGTTTAGAAATTACAGCACCTTTAATACATAGTAATTTAAGGGGACCAAAAGTATTGGGACAAATTCACTTATGTGTATTAAAGTAGTAGACAGTATTTGGTCCCATATTCATTACCCGCAATGACTACATCAAGCTTCTGATTACACATTTGTTGGAAGCATTTTCTGTTTGTTTTGGTTGTGTTCAGATTATTTTGTGCCCAATAGAAATGAAGGGTATAGGTGTCACGAATATCACCGAAGGTGGCTCCCCTTCCCGTTCCAGTGGCGCTTGGCCGTCGTCGTCGCCGGTCTACTAGCTGCCACCGATCCCTTTTTCCACTTTTCGATTGGTTTCGTCTGGTTTCACCTGTTCCTTGTTGGGGTTTTTGGGTTGGGGTTATTTAAGTTCTATTAGCCCGCCTGTGTTTGTGCGGGCTTGTTTGCGGTTATGTCAAGAGGTGTTCCTGTTTATTGTTGGGATTTTTGCTGTCCCTATGTACCAGTTTGTACTTGGGTATTTAATTGTAACTTACAATACCATTCTCTAATGCACCTGGCTTAAGCTACCTGAAGCTTTCTTAAATCACGGTTATATAGGCAGACATAGGAAACGGCTACGAATAGCAGAAAGCAAAGCACCATCTTGAGTCAATACTGCCATCTACTAGTAAACATAAATATTCCAGGTTACTACATTCCCCCCCTTTAAAGCTAATAACCCAACTTAATTCCTTTCTGAGCTATTCTATTTTCATATTTACATCTGATCAAACGTCTCTCTCTAATAGAGCGTCTCAGTGTTGGTGTATTTTCACTTTCAAGTCTGGACTGATGAGTTCCAAGGTTGACCTTAACCTCCATGACATCAACATTTCTGCAGTTGACAGCCCTGTTGTTGCTTGAGGAGTAATCCTGTAGCTAAACAAGAATCTTGACAACTTGTTTCAATGCTGGGCCCTTGCATCTTCCTCATCCCCTCCTTCAAGGTCTGAACTGCCATTCTGCTAATCCATTTGAAGATGGGTGAAAAGGGGCCGACGTTAAGTGCTGAATTCCATTTTGTTTCATGAAACGTGAATTCAGTGCTTGTAAAACAAGTAGCATTGTCGCTAACCAACATTTGAGGCAATCCCATAACACTGAAGCTTTGTTTCAGCTTCTCAATCGTAGCTTACGATGTGGACATGTTCATGGGGTAAACATCCATCCACTTTGAATGAGAATCAATCAGCACAAGGAAAAAATGTTCCTAGGAAAGGTCCTGCGTAGTCCGCATGTAGTCGTGTCCATGGTTTTTATGGCAATTCCCATGAATGTAATGGCGTGAAGGGGGGGATGGGGGGGTGACTTCCTGTTACTCTGACAATCTGCGCACCGGCTAACCTCATCTTCCACATCTTGGTCCATCTTTGGCCACCAGACGTATGACCTTGCTAGGCCTTTCCTTCTCGACATTCCTGGATGCGACTGATGCAACAACTTCTGTAGCATACCTCACCCTTGTGGTGGGATAACTACTCTTGAGCCATACAGAACACATCCATCCTGAACACTCAAGGCCAAGCGGTGAGTGTAGTAAGGCATCATCTGAGGCTCTGTCACTGTAGACCATCCTTTTAGGATAAATTCATGCACTTGTGATAATGTCACATCCTTTGAAGTTCATTGCCTGATTTGTGCGGTGCTCACCGGTACATCATCCAACTCATTGATCATCAAGACCTGGTCATTTTCTTCTTCCTGAATGATGATTTCTGGAACAGGCAGCCTACTCAGTGCATCCGCATTCCCATGGTATCTACCTGGTTTGTAAAGTATTCTGTACTCGTAGGCCCTGAGCCACACAGCCCAAAGTTGAACTCTTGGAGAGAACATTTGTGGTACTGGCTTTTGTTCATGGAACAGAGAGATCAGAGGCTTATGGTCAGTCACAATAGTGAATGTTCTCTCGTATAAGTACTTGTGGAATCTCTGTATTCCGAATATGACAGCCAATCCTTCCTTGTCCAGCTGAGAGTACTTTTTCTCCTCTGGCGACAATGTTCTTGACATGAACCCGATACGTTTCGCTGCACTATTCTCCATCCTGTGTGATAGCACCGCCCCCACACCATACGATGAGGCATCACACGATAAGATGAGGTCTCTGTCTGCTGAGTAGTGCACGAGCTCTTCTGCTGATTGCAGTAACACCTTTGACTTTGCAAAAGCTTCTTCCTGTCTTTCTGACCATTCCCAGGCCACATCCTTCCTTAACAGTTGATGCAGAGGAGCTAAGAGGGTAGAGAGGTTAGGGAGGAACCGATTATAATACTTCAGTAAGCCTAGATAGGCTTTCAACTCTGGAACGTTTGTCGGAGCTGGAGCTTCCACAACAGCCCTCACTTTAGCTTTGACAGTGTGTAACCCCTTGGCATCCACCTTGTGACCCAGGTACTGCACTTCATCAGCTAACAGTGTACACTTGCTCCTCTCCAGCCGGAGACCGGCGTCCTCCATCCTCCTCAAAACGTCACCCAAGTTTCTGAGATGTCCCTCCTTCGTGACTCCCGTGACAAGAATGTTGTTGAGGTAAAGCACTACTTGGGTATCCCCTGCAGAACTCCATCCATGGTTCTTTGGAAGATAGCTGGTGCAGAAGACACCCCGAAAGGTAAGCATTTGTAGATAAATATCCCGCTGTGGGTGTTTATGGTCAGGTACTTATGTGAAGTTTTATCATTAGCACTTGCTGATATGCGTCACTCATGTCCAGTTTTGTGAACTCTTGCCCTCCGGTTAACGTTGAAAGCAAATCCTACACTTTGGGTATGGGGTACTGCTCCAGAGAGGAAACTCTATTTACAGTCAGTTTATAGTCACCTCGTAATCTGACTGAACCATCTGGTTTGAGTATGGGAACAACTGGTGCTGCCCACTCAGAGAACTTGACAGGTATAATTATATCGGCCAATTTCCACATCCACTTTAGGCTTCATGGCACATGGAACTGATCAAGGCATATAGACTCTGGGAGTAGCATCAGCAGCAACATCAATGGTAGCTTGGACCCCTTTTAATGTCCCTAGCTCTTCTTTAAACACACACTTGAAAGCACCTGCTGCAGTGTCAATGTCTCTGTGGTGACATGTTTGATTTAATTGTATTTCCTCCAACCACCCTCTCCCTAGTAAGCTAGGGCCATTACCTTCCACTACTAAGAGAGGCAGACTTTTATTTTGTCCTTGATATTCCACTTGAACATCAGCAACTCCAATCACAGTGATCCTGTGTACGTTTTGAGTTTATTGGGGGTGTCTCTCAATTTAGGCACTTCAACTTTTTTCCACTTCCTATAGAATTGGGGCCTGTTCAGCGTGACACTGCATCCTGTGTCTATTTCAAAAGGTACCTTTAAATCCATTTATTCACATTTCCACAATGAAAGGCTTCACCTTTTTCATATTCTGACCCCTGTACACTGTACATTGAGAATGCTTGCTCTGCGTCTGCGTACTCACTTTCACTTTCTATCACTTGATTAGAGCCATAGCAAGAGCTTCTGGAGGTATCCGGTTTTCTGTCCATTCTCTTTTTTGCAGCCCTTGGCTTTTTTTTATTTATTGCGGCACGCCCTCGCAATGTGGCCCATTATCTCACATGATTTTCATGTTTGAATTTACAGTCAAACGCTGCGTGTTTGCCTTTGCAACGATAACAGTTTATTTTTGTTGCTGCCCCCCCGGCTTTCAGTTCTTTGAAATTCAACGCGCTCAGAGCTGCTCTCTTTTATTGTATGGAACGCAGTTGCGCCCCTTGCCTGCAAATACAGTGCATTTCTATTCGTGGACTCCATGGCCTGGGCCAGTTTGAGTGCATTCTCAAACGTGAGATTAGGCTCTGATAACAAGCATATTCGTACCCTGTCATCACACACCAGCCGATCAAGAAGCATTTGCGATAATGTAATCCCATAGTTACAGTCCAGTGCTAGTTCTCAACTCAGCCACATATTCCCCCACTGATTCGGTAGATTTTCCCACACGTGAATCAAACTTGAATCTTTGCACTCTCTCACTGGGTTTGGGGTTGAAGTGATTTTTTAATAGATCGACTAGATCTATGAATGCCTTTTCTCCTGGTTTATCTGGGCTCAACAGGTTCCTCAATGAACTGCACATCTGTGCACCGACAACACTTATGAGTATGGATTTCTGTATAGCAACATCACTTATTTCATTAGCAGCAAAGAAATGTTCCATTATTTCACAGTACTCCTCCCATTCCTGATGTTTATGATCAAATGGTGGTAGCGAGCCTATTGTTGCCAAAGCCATCTTTTCCGATTCACTCTCCCCTCACAAAGTCAATAAGTTGTCCTACCCGTATCCAGGGAATCAAACCTTCAACCCTTCCTCCACCGATCACTTGAGTCTCACATCCAGGGTCACACGCCAAACACTCCATTGAATTCGTGGCAAAAAATTCCAACACAGTCCTCCATAGTTATCCTCGTTGCCAAATATGTAGTATCCTTAGAGGCTTCTTAGATTGATGACTCATGACACGTATGTACGGTTTAGTATTTAATTGTAATTTAGAATAACATTATCTAATGCACCTGGGGCTAGGGGGCAGTATCCTGAATTTCTGCCTGACTGACGTGCCCAAAGTAAACTGCCTGTTACTCAGGCCCAGAAGCCAGGATATGCATATAATTGGTTGCATTGCATAGAAAACACTCTGACGTTTTTTAAAACTGTTAAAATAATGTATGAGACTATAACAGAATTAATATGGCAAGCAGAAATCTGAAGAAAATCCAACCAGAAAAAAAATGTAATCTCACATTATGGAAACCTATTGGAAACCCATATGTCCGTCACCCAAATTGCAATTCCTATGGCCACTAGATGTCAATTCCTATTCCACTAGATGTCAACAGTCTTAATTCAAGGTTTCAGGTTTATTTTTTGAAAAACGAACAAGTATTTAGAGATTCTGTTGCACCTGGCCCAAATCAGTCGTTCAGCGTGCACTTACAAATTGTCCTTTCCTTTTGAACATAGTACTTTCAGTGTGAAATATTATAGTTTATTTACATGTTAGACTACCTGAGGATTATATAGAATCGTTGTTTGACTTGTTTGGATGAGCTTTTTGGACTCCTTTGTTTGCTGTTGAACGAGTGGATTCCTGAAATCAATGTCGCCAACTAAACAGTTTTGGGATATAAAGATGGATTTTATTGAATAAAACGACCATTCATGTTGTAGCTGGGACACTTGTAATTGCAAATAGTGGAAGATCTTCAAAGTTAAGTGATTTATTTAATTGCTATTTGTGATTTTGTGAAGCCTGTGCTGGTTGAAAAATATGTTGATGTGGGGGACTGTCCTAAGTTAATCATATAAGTATGCTTTCGCCGTAAAGCTTTTTTGAAATCTGACAATGCAGTTGGGTTAACGAGAAGTTAAGCTTTTAAATTACACTGTATGTGTCTTATATATGTTATATATGTTGTGTATGTTGTTATCTTATATATGAACATTGTATGTTCATGAATGTTTAATATTTATTTGAATTGCACGCCCTCGAATTTCACCGGATGCTGTGTCCCGCCAACGGAACACCTAGCCTAAAGAGCTACCTGAAGCTTTCTTAAATCATAGGCAGACATAGGAAACAGCCCCTGCCGGGTTCGTTGGGGTTTCACACCCAGCCGGACCGTCAGGCTTGCCTAGGTGGGGCACTGGGTGGCACTTCTAGAGGGGGGGGTACTGTCACGCCTGCTCCCGCTCTTCCCTCCTGGCACTCAAGGGCGCCAGGCTCTCCTGCATTGCGCACTCTTGCCACCATCATTACGCACACCTGCCTTCCCCCTGTCACGCACATCAGCAACTATTGGACTCACCTGGATTCAATCACCTGTTTATTACCTCCCCTATATTTGTCAGCTCCCAGCTCTATTCCCTGTTGCTGAATTGATTCTGTCTTGCACTTTGTCTGTTACGAATTAAATTTCAACTCCCCGTACCTGCTTCAAATCGCCGGCGTTGGTCCTTACAGTATCATTGTCTCATTGCTGCAACTCCCGTACGGACTCGGGAGAGGCAAAGATTGAGAGCCGTGCGTCCTCCGAAACACAACCCAACTGCTTCTTGACACAATGCCCACTTAACCCGGAAGACAGACGCACCAATGTGTCAGAGGAAACACCATACACCTGGCGACCGTGTCAGCATGCACCCAGCCCGCCACAGAAGTCGCTAGTGCACGATTGGACAAGGACATCCCTGCCGACCAAACCCTCAAACCCGGACAACGCTGGGCCAATTGTGTGCCACCCCATGGGTCTCCCAGACGCGGCCGGCTGCGACAGAGCCTGGACTTGAACCCAGAATCTCCAGTGGCACAGCTAGCACTGCAATGCAGTGCCTTAGACCTCTGCGCCACTCGGGAGACCCAGAATCTGAATAGTTATGTTAATAAGTTATTTCTGTTTTTTATTAGTTTTATTTATTTTATTTATTAGTTATTTGCAAAAATGTCTAAAAACCTATCTTCACTTTGTCATTATGGGGTTTTGT
Source organism: Oncorhynchus masou masou (assembly GCF_036934945.1). Taxonomy (NCBI): domain Eukaryota; kingdom Metazoa; phylum Chordata; class Actinopteri; order Salmoniformes; family Salmonidae; genus Oncorhynchus; species Oncorhynchus masou. The sequence goes on from NC_088217.1 coordinate 56,356,044, forward strand.
GCATCGATTGATGAGGAAATGTTTTCACTTAATCAATTTTAGAATAAGGCTGTAATGTAACAAAATGTCAAAAGGGGAGGGGTCTGAATACTTTCTGAATGCACTGTATTTTATAATAATATTTTTGTTATCAAATGTGTATTAATCTTTCAAAAATATATAAATTGTCTTTCACTTTCACAATACATTGTATTTTTTAAATGTTAAAATTTGATTTAACTTTTATTTTATCAGGGAGTCTTACTGAGACCAAGGTCTCTTTTACAGATGAGCCCTGAATTACATATATTACAGAAAATACACACATCAAAATATAAATACAAAATGCAAGTAGCAACACTAACCCTTCCTTTGTCCCCCATACATACAACATCTGTAAGGTCCCTAAGTCAATTATTGCATTTCAAACACAGATTCAACTACAAAGACCAGGGATCTTTTTGAACGCTTCTTAAAGATGGGTAACAATAACAAATCAAAAACATAACCTGGCGTACACCCGGAAAAATGTTTGGAGCAAATCAAAGCCAAATATACATTGGAGTTGCTTACCAAGAAGACAGTGAATGTTCCTGAGTGGTCAAGATACAGTTTTAAATATGCATGAAAATCTATGACAAGACTTGAAAATTGCTGTCTAGCCATGACCCCCAGCATCTTGACAGAGCTTGTAGAATTGTAAAAAGAATAATGGACTAATATTGCACAATCCAGGAGTGTAAATCTCTTACCCAAGAAGGGGTATGAAGACTTTTGCAAGGTACATGTGAATGATAATAACTAGCTTACTAACATTTACAAATGTGGGAGTAATTATTAATAAATGGTGAGCGAACGGTTTGTAAATGCCTTATAAATGGTTTATTAAAATGGACCCTTAAAATACAGTTTTACCCTAGGATGTTGCTGCTCACAGCACCGGCAACGTTGTCCCTTGGCCTTCTGGTACCAGTGCTGTGGAAAAGGATGCTTGCAGAGACAGCTCACGGGTGAGTGCAGTGGAGGTTGGAGTAAAACAGAGAGACACAGATGTACTACTAGTCCCTAATTTGTTGGCTCTATATGTTATAGCAATTAACACTTAGGAGTGACAAACAGACAGAGTGACAGACAGTCAGACAGACAGTGTCCACAGAGGAGCACAAGGAGAAGCATGGACAGACTGACAGAGAGTGACAGCAGTGAAGTCGCAGAGACAGGCTGCACAACAGGGAGGCAACAGGGGCACAGTTCTGGTGTTGAGTTGTATCTCAAGTGGTGCTTTTACATGTTGTATTTGTCTTAATCAGGAGCTGGTTGAAAATAACTGGTTAAAAAAGGAGTAGGACTATATTGTCCAAGTCTGCCCCTGCAAACACACACTACACTTTCATTAAAAAAAGGTGCTAAGTAGAACCATGTAGGGTTCTTCGGTTTTTCCAAACAGGGGAACCCTTTTTGGTGTTAGGACGAACCCTTTGCAGAGGGCTGTACTTACAATCCTCTATGTGTGGTTCTTCATAAAAATCCTGTATATGGTTTTACCTAGAACCCTATACGAACGGTTCTACCGAGAATCCTTTTATCTTTGAAAGTTTCTTCCTAGAGCCTTTAAAATTAAACTCTTTATGACAATTATATACAGTATATCACAAGGCCTTACTTTGATAGCCTAGTTTTACCCTAACACAGAGGTGGTAGAAAACTCCTGGGTTACAGGTCACATCAGGCCTGCAAGTAATATTATACTAGCTTGCAAAGTGATGTATAATTCCTATTGGGATTCAGCCTGAGCTATGATATCCAACAGTTGGAATTTTTATCCACCCACAACCAGCATTCAGAATGACTGCCATGGTTAGGAGCATTGGTAAATGAGACTACCTAAACCCCTAAAACTCATCTCTGGACCTCAGAGCCAGTTCCACTGCATTTTTCAATGTTCCCCTCTAATCAGGGACTGATTCATACCTGGGACACCAGGACCACGTAGGGTAAGAATTGAGTACTCCTGATCTAAACCATATGAACTGTAACAGGTGCAATAAATACAATTTTAATTTTGGATTAGTTTAGAAACATGTAATCTTAAGTCTTATGTAATAAGACTAAAGAAGAACTATTGGATATAAGAGCAACTTACCAACACTACAAGGGGAAGACGGAGCGGTCTTCTGGTCAGGCTTCGTAAATGGGCACATCGCTCACCGCTCCCGAGTATACTACTCGCCAATATCCAGTCTCTCGACAACAAGGTAGACGAAATTCGAGCAAGGGTTGCCTTCCAGCTGAACCGATTCCGAAAACATATCCTGAGAGAGCCATGTTTCCGTGAAACAGAGAATGTTACAATCTCTGATGTCTCTCTCAGGATATGCTTTCGGAATCGGTTCAGCCACCGGGCTTCTCCATGCATCGCGCCGATAGAGATAAACACCTCTCTGGGAAGAGGAAGGTGGCGCAATCATAACAACATGCAGGAACTCAAGTCCTTCTGTTCACCCGAACTAGAATTTCTTACAAACAAATGTCGGCCATTCTACCTACCAAGAGAATTCTCATCAGTTATAGTTGCAGCTGTGGACATCCCGCCTCAAGTGAACACCAAGAGGGCCCTCAAGGAACTTCACTGAACTCTATGTAAACTGGAAACTATATATCCGGAGGCTGAATTTACTGTAGCTGGGGAATTTAACAAAGCAAATTTGAGAACAATGCTACCTCAAATTTATCAGTGTCATGCCCTGACCTTAGAGAGCCATTTTATTTCTCTATTTGGTTAGGTCAGGGTGTGATGTGGGGTGGGCATTCTATGTTTTGTATTTCTGTGTGTTTGGCCGAGTGTGGTTCCCAATCAGAGGCAGCTGTCTATCGTTGTCTCTGATTAGGAATTATACTTAGGCAGCTTGTTTTGCCACCTTAGTTGTGGGTAGTTGTCTGTGTTTAGTGGCCTGTATAGCCCTAGTCCGCTTCACGGTCGTATTTTGATGTTTTTGTGGCGACATTTATAACATTAAAGAAGAATGTACACTCATCACGCTGCACCTTGGTCCGGTCATTTCCCTGACGACGTTCGTGACAAACAGCATGTTGATTGCACGACACGTAGGGCTAATACTCTTGACCACTGCTACTCTAACTTCTGTGATGCATACAAAGCCCCCCCCCCCCCCGCCCTCCCTTCAGCAAATCCGACCACGACGCCATCTTGTTCATCCCGGCTTATAGGCAGAAACTCAAACAGGATGGACCAGTGACGAGAACCATTCAACACTGGTCTGACCAATCGGAAGCCACGCTCCAAGATTGTTTTGATCACGCAGACTGGAATATGTTCTGATCAGCCTCAGAGGACAATATTGACCTATACGCTGACAAAGTGAGTGCGTTTATAAATAAGTGCATTGGAGACATCGTACCCACTGTGACCATTAAACCTACCCTAAGCAGAAACCGTGGATGGATGGCGGCATTCACGTAGAACTGAAAGCGCAATCCACCGCATTTAACCATGGAAAGAGGTCTGGAGATATGGCTGAATATAAACACTGTAGTTATTCCCTCCGCAAGGCAATCAAACAAGTGTAATGCCGGTACAGGGACAAGGTGGAGTCTCAATTCAACGGCTCAGACACGAGACGTATGTGGAAGGGTCTACAAGAAATCAAAGACTACAAAAACAAAAACAGCCACGTCACGGATACCAACGTCACGCTTCCAGACAAACTAAACACCTTCTTTGCCCGCTTTGAGGATAATACAGTGCCACCGTCTCGGCTCGCTAACAAAGTCTGTGGCCCTCCCTCTCCTTCTCAGTGGCTGATGTGAGTAAAACATTTAAACATGTTAACCCTCGCAGGCTGCTGGCCCAGACGGCATCCCGAGCCGTGCCCTCAGAGCATGCACAGACCAGCTGGCTAGTGTGTTTACAGACATATTTAATCGCTCCATATCCCAGTCTATCGTCCCCACATGCTTCAAGATGGCTACCATTGTTCCTGTACCCAAGAAGGCAAAGATAACTGAACTGAATGACTACCGCCCCGGAGCATTCACTCCTGTCATCATGAAGTGCTTTGAGAGGCAAGTCAAGGATCATGTCACCGCCACCTTACCGGCCACCCTAGACACTCTTCAGTTTTCATACCACCCCAACAGGTCCACAGATGACACAACCTCCATAATGCTGCACACTTCACTATCCCATCTGGACAAAAATAATACCTATGTAAAAATACTGTTCATTGACTACAGCTCAGCATTCAACACCATAGTACCCTCCAAGCTCATCATCAAGCTGGAGGCCCTGGGTCTCCACCCCTCCCTGTGCAATTGGGTCCTGGACTTTCTGGCGGGCCACCCCCAGGTGGTGACGGTAGGAAACAACATCTACTGCACCTTGGCTATGCTGCTTGGCCATCGCTCATCCATATATTTATATATACATATTTTCATTCACCCCTTTAGATTTGTGTGCATTAGGTATTTGGTGAGAAATTGTTAGATTACTTGTTAGATTTGCGTGTAGTAGGTAGTTGTTGGGAATTGTTAGATATTACTTGTTAGATATTACTGCACTGTTGGAACTAGAAGCACAAGCATTTCACTACACTCACATTAACATCTGCTAACCATGTGTATGTGACTGATTTGATTTTGTATGTTATTTATCATGAGGTAGCATAGGATTAATAAATACATAAATGGAAAAAACAAAGACAATCAATAAAAATCAGCAAAAGTTTTACTCTCTCACTGGCTAATTTGCTGGGTTCAGATTCAGAAGGCTTCTATGTAGAACCTTCTTGCCTTCCAAAGAATCCTGAAATATTTTTCCCCTACAAAAACGGTTCTTAGGATGTTTAAGGTTCTAGGTAGAATCCTTTGCCTTACAAAGAACCCTCATCTTCCAAAAAGGGTTCTTCAGATAAAGACGGTTCTTGGTAGAACCCGTATCCTCCACAAAGAACCCTTTTGGAACACTTTTTCCCCCTCTAAGAATCTACCACCGCCACACCGACCACCCAACATGCACTAGAGATGAGCAATGGGCCGGCTGGAGTTTGGATTTTTAACTTTTTGAGTACTTCACATATTACTCTTCTCATGTTCGTTTGAGCGAGCATACTTTTACATTTGGTAGCTATACCTCAACATTTCTGCCGTTTGCTCGCTCTACTGTTCGATTTCCTTTTCAAGCAAAACAGAACACTTTTTTTATAAACCCTATGTCTGAAATTCACAATGAATTTGTAAATAGCAGGCTACTGTTTTTCATTTGTTCTTCATTCTAGTGATGAAAAGTACACGGTGTGTTTCAAATCAACCAACCATTCAAATCAAGACATCTATCTGGCAAGTAAGGTTTGATCTTGTAAGAGAGAATCCAACAAATAACACCTGCACATGCTGTGTTTGATATAATCGTATGTTACACTACACTACATTACATTTGAGCTACAAACGTAGCTATAAACAAGAGTAGTAAGAAGTATCTAAAATGATTCTCACAAATTGGAATGGCATAGTTCTGTCAGTCTTGATTAGTGTAGTAGTACAGGTTGCTAGCTTACTGGATACTTGATATGAGATAAAACAATCTTATTACCATGGAAATTAACTTGAACGGAGTAGAATATGAAACTGAAGTTACAACACTATATGGGTCACACACAAGATGACAGATACTGTTTTCATTCAAATGAATAAAAAGGCTTTCAGAAATGTAGAATTATATTGTTTTCACTCCATAGATAGCTGGTGGTGGGGCTTCAGTGTACTGCCAAGTCACAGAGTCTGCATCCCAAATGGCAATCTATACTCTTAGGGGGGGAAAAAAGGTGCTATCTAGAACCTAAAAGGGTTATTCGACTGTCCCCATAAGAGAACCCTTTGAAGAACACTTTTAGTTCCAGTTAGAAGCCTACATGAAACTCAAAAAGGTCCTACCTGGAACAAAAAAAATTCTCCTATTTTTGTGTGTATTCCCATGGGTCTCTGGTCAAAAGTAGTGCACAATAAAGGCAATGGGATGGAATTTGGGATGCATACTACAGATACAGGGCAAGGATGTATCCATCCATTCTATTTTGACAATGATCTCATAACAAAATAATACACTTTTTTTTCATTCGCTGAAGAAGAAGGGAGAGCTGGAAATGACATTTAATTACAGAGAGCAAAATAAAGCCCCAAGGAAAAGAGATAAACCAGTTGGGAAAAAATAGGAGAAAAAAAAGAAAAGGCAGTAAACGCGATTTGGCAGTCTAGTGGTGTTGCTGGATTATCATGAAAATGAAAGCGACTGAGTCAGGGAGTATCAGTCAGCAGGGAAATGGAGCCGTGGCAGATAACACATAACCACAGTAAGGGGGGACGGGGGACAGAGAGAACGAATGAGAGGAGTGTGGGGAATGAGAGAGAGAGAGAGAGAGTGGGAGAGAGAGAAATAGATGGAAGAGAGAGAGAGAGAGAAAGAGAGAGAGAAGAGAGAAGAAAGAGAGGCAGAGAGGAGTGTAAGGACGAAAGAGTAGAAAGGGAGAGAGAGAGGTCTAATAAGACATATCAAGGGAGATTGCAAGAAAGAAAAGAGAAAAACAGGCCAAATAAAAACAATATATGACACAAAGAGAGATTATGAGAGCATAATAACAGAGAAATGAGGATCTCTTCACCCAATAATGAATAATCTTACTGTAGCTTCTACAGCAGTAATATCTCAAATGCAATTTTAAGGTAGTTTTGGGACTGTGATTTTGGCTGGAGGACTGATAGGCGTAGTCAACAATAATTTATCTGTAAATCATGATAGAATCATTTTAAAAACAGCTGCTTGATCATTAGGTATAATGGCTGGTTGATTTGAAACACACCGTGTACTTTTCATCACTAGAATGAGGAACAAATGAAAAACAGTAGCCTGCTATTTACATATTTTATTGTTGCTTGCATGTGTATAGACGAGCCGGAATGTTTGTTTATGGCTTTCCTTGCCTGCCTTCACACAGTTATGTACTGTATAAACATGAATTTGAAACAAATAATAAATGTAATCATGTAAATGAATGAATTAATGAATGAGAACAATAAAGCATGCCTGTATAGTAAGATTGAAACCTTCCATTCCATTGCTACTATTCTCTTAGTATACTGGTTTAACTGTAATATGCAGCATGTGTTGAATAGTACAATATGAGTGTTGCACTGAGGCTTCAACAAGAGAGAAAAATAAATCATGACCCATGGTACGAGTATGAGCTATAAAATATTCAAAATAGTTTATGGATAGACAGATGATGTCAATAACTGAGCTCGGGAAAGTAAAAAAGTATGGTTTGTTAGAATAACAATTCCTTCAAAATGAATGAATACATGGTATTGTCTGCATCCCAAATGGCACCCTATTCCCTATAGTGCACTACTTTTTACCAGGGCCCATAGGGGAATAGGGTGCCTTTTAGTACATAGTCATTTGGGATGCAAGTCTTCTTTTCCTTAGAAAGCCAACAGGATTCAAGACACACACACCTAACTCAGAGAGAGAAGACAAAGCTATAACTCCTGTACTGTATTTCTTGTGGCTGACTTGGCCTGTGTTGTGTTTTGGCAGTGAGTCAGGAGATAGATATACAGTGTAGACTAAAGGTCTCTCTCTAATAGGGCTGTAGGGTTAGTAGACAATTTCCTAGAGCTCTCCTCCTCTTTATACCTTTTTACCTACAGTTATCCACTCTCTCCTAATCTTCAAACTGGAGGCACTGGGGTTAAGCACTATCCCTCTAGGCTGGGTAAAGTCCTATGTATTAGGAATGGAGCAAGTGGTAGAGGTTAATGGTTCACTGTCTCAGGCAAAACCAATGAGTTGTGGCGTTCCGCAGGGGAGCGTGCTTGGGCCTCTGCTGTTTTTATTGTATATTAACACTTTGAAAAATGATTGTTCTTGCCGTCTATTTCTTTATGCAGATGACTCTACACTTCTGGTGTCTCACAAAAGTAAACTATGTTGGAGAGCATACTTAGCACAGAGCTTACTAACATTAGCAAAAGGCTTGGAGATAATATGCTATCTCTGCACTTAGAGAAACCTGAAGCAATTCTTTTTGGATCCAGACCTAAATTGTGTAGGTTGTATGAAATCAGAGTGGAGTTTGGGGGTGAGGTGCAGACTTCTAATACCTCTGTTAGCTACTTTTTTTTATCTTTATTTAACCAGGCAAGTCAGTTAAGAACAGATTCTTATTTTCATTGACGGCCTAGGAACAGTGGGTTAACTGCCTGTTCAGGGGCAGAACGACAGATTTGTACCTTGTCAGCCTGGGGATTTGAACTTGCAACCTTTTGGTTCCTAGTCCAACGCTCTAACCACTAGGCAACCCTGCCGCTAGGCAACCCTGGGATGTATCCTTGATGGAAGCTTGGGAGGTGTGAGCATGGCCAATAAGGTGTTAGGGAAGGTTAATGCCAGGACAAAGTTTTTGGCTAGAAACTCCAAGCTGCTTAATAAGTACTCCATGAAAGTGCTTGCTACTGCCCACATTCAATGCAATTTTGACTATGCTAGCACATCCTAGTTTGGGGGCGTATCTAAATTTCTGAAGGGGAAGCTCCAGATAGCCCAGAATAAGCTGATCAGGGTAGTATTGAAGGTGGGTCCACGTTCTCACATAGGCAGGAGCTGCTTTCAGGAACTAAACTGGCTGCCTGTTGAGGCTAGGGTGTCCCAGATTAGACTAGGTTTGGTTTACAGGAGTATTTATGGTCCTGCGCCCAGATATCTAAGTGATTACTTTCCTCGTGATAGGGATGCACACAATCACAGCGCCAGATCAGGTGTTGCTGATGTGTGCTCATACAGGTTCAGGAGTAATGCTGGGAAAGGTTTCTTGTATACTGGAGCCTCGGAATGGAATGAGTTGCCTCTGCCCATAAAATCAATGTCCTCTCTGGGCAGCTTTAAAAATAAAGTAAAAATACGTTTGATGTCTTCTGTGCCCATATGAATAACCCCTATGATGTAACTGGAATGACGATATAGATGTTCTTCTTCTCTGTTTTTGTTTTATTATTTCACTGCCATACTGTGTTCGATGTTGTCTAGCCATCTTGTCTCAGGAAGACCACAATGGGAAAAAGTCCCAAACTTTATTGTGTGTTATCCTCCATGATTTTATTCATGTGCATGTATGGCTTTTTCAAGTTTATGTGTGCTTGTTTTTTAAAATGGTTGAATTAATAAACTAAACTAAAACAAGCTTTATACCTTCACAGAACAGCGCAAACTGACTCTAACCAGAATAGAAAGAGGAGTGGGAGGCCCTGGTGTACAACTGAGCAAGAGGACAAGTACATTAGAGTGTCTAGTTTGAGAAACAGACACCTCACATGTCCTCAACTGGCAGCTTCATTAAATAGTACCCACAAAACACCAGTCTCAACGTCAACAGAGAAGGGGCCACTCCGGGATGTTGGCTTTCTAGGCAGAGTTCCTCTGTCCAGTATCTGTGTTCTTTTGACCATCTTAATCTTTTCTCTGCCTAGAAGGCCAGCATTCCGGAGTCACCTCTTCACTGTTGACGTTGAGACTGGTGTTTTGCGGGTACTATTTAATGAAGTTGCGCCACTCGGGAGGCCCCTACAAGGACATTTCTAAGTGACCCCAAACTAACGGTAGTGTATACTATATTGTGGTAATTACAGTAGTGTTTTTGTGGACTGTATTATGATGTAGTACCTCCATACTCAATTGGAAAATCTCTGCCCCGTGCAAAATGCAACATTTTCTCTCGTCCAACAAGAGGGGTGTGAAAAGTTTGGGGTCGCACGGTTTGTAAGGTGGGGGTTTGTTATTACACCGATAAATTACATTATACATCCGGACTTTTACCACCTAGGAAATGTGTGTGACCGGACCTTCTCAAATAGTATTTGAGTACCCCTGCAGTGGTATTTACTGTAGTGTTTTTGTAGATTGTAGTATGGTTCACTGTAGTAGTTACTGTCGTGTTTTTGGGGACATTACTGTAGTATTTGTTAAAGTGTTTTTGTTTCTCCTTTAGGAAACCTACTGGAGAAATACTAAAATAGCAAATTTCCCATATCCTGGTAGGCAGGTCGGACTTGGTTCTGAACAGAGAGTTCAGAGCTCCTGCTCTTTTTTATAACCATAGGGAACACACTTAATGGTCTATACTTGGCATGTCGCTTTCTAACTTACAGGTGGCACAAATTGGGATACAAGGGAGGGGAATGGGCATGGTATTTGCAAATTAAATACTGTAGTATTTACAGTAGTTTAAAAAAATTGTGTTTTAGCGGACGGTAGTGCTTTTCTGACATTACTTTGGTATTTACTATAGTGTTTTTTGTGTGGATAATACTTTAGTATTTACTATAGTATTCTACAGTATACTACACAATTCTGTACTAAGTACTACCCATGATCAAGGGATACTACAATGTGCAGTATACTACAGTTTACTACAGCATCCTATAGTAAGTACTCTATAGTCAACTTTTAGTATTTCTTATATTACCTCATCAATCAACACAGTAACTCCTCCATCTAGAGATACGATTTTGGGGGAATTCAGCATTTCTGTGTGTGTGTGTGTGTGTGTGTGTGTTCTCAAGGTTTCAGCATTCCTTCCAACATAATTATAACTCTAACAGAGAGACAGGTGATGATGATGCTAGAATGCTTTCTTCTACAGTGTGAGTGTGACTGTGCATGCTTTATGTGGAAGAGCCAAAGCCATTGAAACCTTTCTTTCTTTTTCTTTCTTTCTTTCTTTCTTTCTTTCTTTCTTTCTTTCTTTCTTTCTTTCTTTCTTTCTGGAGTAACTTCAGTGACTGATAGATCAGCGAGAAGTAAGCAATCTTCTATCTATCTCTCAGATCAGCATGCCCTGCTCGGGTGGCGGTTGGGCGGGTGGACTACGATGTTGTCACTGATGCCGCTCCACCCTGATCAATCACACTGTTTTCAGAGTAGCGATAGGGAGATAGGGGGAGAGAGGGAGGAGGAGAAGCAAAGGTAGAGCAAGGGAGTTAGAGAGAGAGAGAGAGAGAGAGAGGCACAGAGCGAGAGAAAGAGAGAAAGGTAGAGAGAGGCAGAGAGAGGGAGGTAGTGAGAGGTGGGGTGGGGGGGGGCATCTCTTTTGCATGCCGGATGGCAGGCAATGCATCAAAAGATGACAGCTTTCCCATTCTTCTTTAAATAAGAGTAGCAAGACTCCTGGCTGTGCTTTAAGTTTAATCATTCATCTAAATAAGTTGCACAGAGAAACTCTCGGAGTTGGAGGCTACAAGCCGGGCGCTAGGCGGAGGGGGGAGAGCTAGGCAGCCTCCCAGGGGGCGAAAAAGGCAAAGCGGAATAAGAACCGACGTCGCGCTGCTGAATTTCTCATTTGTAAATGTGTAAACATATATTTGACTCAGATTGCCGACGCCAAACCGTGCCCCCTTTGCAGATTTATGTATTGGTTGAGTTCATGGCAGTTAAAGGAGGAGAGCGAGAGACAGAGAAAGAGAGATATAGTGAGAGAAAGAGAGGCAGATAGGAGAGAGGGAGCGTATGGTGGCAGAATGAGAGACGGGAATCGTTGACGCGTCGTTGCGTTGAGGCGCTAAGTGACAGTGATTGATGCTCTCTGTGTTCTCAACTTATCAAGCAGTATAAGCAATGACGCTGCCACTCCATAAGAGATAAATAGCAGAAATATACTGTATATCAGCGATGAATAAAGAATAAAATAAACACCAGGGATGGGGGTAAAACGGAGAGACCTATCTACATAATGAATAGAAAAATAGGGGAATGGGGGAGAGGGAGAGAGAGAGGGGTAGTGGGGGGAGAAGTAGAGGGGGAGGAGCAGAGGGGGGAGAAGATATGGGAGGAAAGGGAGAAGGGGTAGAGAAAAGGAGGGGGAGAAATGGAAGAGAAGAAGAGAGAAGTCCCAGCGGGTGAGGGGAAGATGAGGGGATGGCGCGTAGCAGGTTGGGGGGAGACATCAGCGGGATTGGGATTGGGATGCCGGGAACACATGGGCCTTGCTTCTGACAACGCAGACAAGCAAGTCACCCAGGCGGCAAAAGAAAGGCTATGTCCCAAATGGGACTCTATTCCCTACATAGTGCACTAATTTTGACCAGGGTAGGGAATAGGGTGCCGTTTGGGCTGCAGACAAAGCCTGGTCTGCAGGCAAAGCCTGGTCTGCCTGTGATTTGTTTCCCCAGCTCATCAGTGGGAAAGCTGGATGACGGATGGACTGGCGCTGGGTGCTCTGCAGTCTGCCCAAAGTGTCAAAGTTACTCGCACTAATAAAGACCCACTTTTCTTTTTGTCGCCCTTCCTCCCTTCATTCTCCCTACTGCATTGCCAGTAAGTTGGGTGGTCGGTCGAGGCTTCCTTCTTTTTCTTGTTCTTTCCCATTTTTCTCCATATCCCTCCGTTCCTTCCCCCAATGCATTGCCAGAGCTGTGCGATCTTCGCCTTCCAATTCCTCACAGAGCAAAGTGGGTATCAAAGGAATTGGAGTGGTTTGTAAGGCAGGCAGGAGCGCTAGGCGGGATGTAATTGGCTGATTAGAAAATGATGAAAAGACTAAACGTTTCATGTCTTTCTTCCTCCTGTGAGCTGTTCTCTCTGTGTTTCAGACGGGTTTCTCTTTTCCTCTCTGACCTTCTCTCTCTCTCGTTCTCTCTCGCTAGCTGGCTCCCTTTCTTTCTCTCTCTCCCTCCCTCTCTCTCTTCCCCCCTCTTTCTCTCTCCCTCTCCCCCCTCTCTCTCCCTCTCCCCCCCTCTCTCTCTCTCTCTCTCTCTCTCTCTCTCAGACTTATTATTTTTTGCTGGCTCAGAAATGGAGAGATGGCTGATGGTGGTTAGTTGGAGCTGAGGCAATGGATGGTGCTTATGAATATGTCCCTGATTCCCCTCTGTGCTGGTCTGGCCGATCTATGGGCACACACAGCCATTACCCTATCACCTACTAAACTACAGCAGAGGATCACAATTCCTTTGGCTAAGGCTCGGTTTCCGATGGGGCCAGAAAATGGTACACTAATGTCAACAATTTGTTACTATAGATATCTAAATAGTGTAATATCCTTAACAAATAACAGTAATCACTGTAGCTACCACTTTCAGTTATTATCCCAACGCATTCCTGTGGTCTGGACTCTGAATACAGAGCTGAATACACAGTGCAGTGCTTTCTGTACAGTGAGGTCTTCCTCTCACGCATTTTGGATGCTTTTGCTTTACCACTGAATGTCTGGCTGTATGTACTGTATGTACTGAATCACTGTGTCTGCCCAAGGACATAGCATAGGGACCCCTTACTGGGCTCTCTAGAATCCACACCATCTGGACATAAAGGCAGTAGTGCTGACCACATCTCTTCTCCTCTACTGCTCTCCTCTCTCCTGGAGAGAAACTGCTAGATGTGGAGATGTGGAGCAGACCTGGGTTCAAATACTATTTGATGCTATTCAACAACTTTCAAACAGTACATTTGCTCTAGGCTGCCCGGAGTGCCAGATTGGGGTTTGCCATTTTGGGACTATACTATTGGTTACATTGTAACCAGGCAATCTAAATAAAGCTCTGATAAAATATGAAATGATGTGAGCCAGTGTCTGAACCCAGGTCTGATGTGGGGTAGCTACAGAACTGGCTAATCGATCCAGTGTCGCTAGATAGTTCTCCTGGAATGAGAGTGGTAAATCCACAGAAGAGTTGGATTGGGAGTGAGGGCGTAGAGAGGCGTATAGAGGGAGATATGTGATGTATGTCAGTGTCTTTACTCCTCCAGAACTGGCCAGAGAGGGAAAGAGTGAGAGACATAGAGAGAGGGAGATCCCTCCATCCACTCCCGAGACTGACCGAGCGCCTCTTCCATCACCATTCCACTTAGTTTCATTCTCACAAGTCCAATATGTGACAGATGAGAACAGAGAAAACGTGAATGTGACAGTAACTTATAGGTAGCCTAGTGGCAAGTAACATGTTGTATTTCATATCAGAGGAGACCTACTGTAATAACATAAGGTAATCGGAATGAATGGATTAATGAATTAAAGTGGAACTGACAGAGTTTTAGCAACACAAAATCTTATTCTTATCTGTTCATATACACCTACAGGAAGAATATGACACCTTTTTTTTTTTTTTTTTTTTTACATTTTCTAACAAGCAAGCACTTGGATTTGGTCATTTTCACATCTTCATAAATTCATAGAATGTTTGGGAATTAAGGCATTTGTGAAAATTCTATAGCAATATAGAGTGGGAAAGCGACCGTGCATTTGGACAATTAATTGACACTGCCGTAAATAAAACCCTTCTGTCTCATCCAGAACCAGAGTCTATGCAGACCGGTGTGCCATAGCCAATCAGAGCTACAGTAGGCCTTTATGCAAATAAGCTTTTGGCCACAAAGGCCTGCCACCATTCACTTTGAACTGGACTGTGTGTTTACAGGTAGTTGCAACACCGCAAATTTAGATCATTAGAACACTTTCACCAACAGCCATAAAATACACCTGAATTGATTTCGGCAAATATGTAAACACCATGGGATTCCTCTCACATTTGTGAAATATACAGTCCTATTGATCAAACAACCATGAAACGATAGGCTCGCTCCCCATCAGTTATTCACATCAACAACAACAAGATCAACAACTCATGCTCGCCAGAGTGAGATGAGCTAAAACCTAACGAGGGAACATTAGATAAACCCTCTCAAACTTTTTCAGCCAGCTGGCCGTCAAAATTGCACTGATGGGGAATGGGGAATAGTAGCCTGCTCATCCTTCTGCAGCTTCCCTGCAAATGCATGCTTGTCCCAACCCACGTTTTGACAACTGAATGGGAACCTGCCTGCCCATTTGATCGATGCTAAATACATTTGACTGACAACTAAGTGTGGGTTCATAAATTGCCTTCAGTGTGTCAGAGTGTGCTCTGGGTGGTTCGTAAATTGACGAGCCCTGTCAGATTGTGTTTTTGTAAATTCAGAGCGGTTCACTCTCCGAGCATTCTGAGCGCACACCGCACTATTTAAACTGGAAGATCTGGCCCGAGGAGTAGGGTAGATTCTAGCGTTCCGCACAACGGCAGTCAAGCACCCAAGCTAACTAGCTAAAGTTGGCTAGCTTGCTACCTACTTCCAGACACAAATGAGAGAACATCTTACTCTGATCATTTTACCCACCCTAGCAGAGCTGGTTAGGCTGTTCACATGTTATCTAGAGCGTTAATGACTAACTGCCAATAATAATAATAGCTGGCAATAATTTAACTTTTTTTTGCCGACTTTTACTTGCACCTGTCATATTCAGCGGGTGTTGCGCATTTCGGAAATTAATCAGTTTTTCTGCTCTCTGGCACACTCAGAGAGTGCTCTAAAATCGGAGTAGATAGCCATAATGAATTTACAAAAAAAGACATATACTAACAGTCGTTCAAGATCAGCATAGCTGAGCTAGTTAGCTAGCGAAGCGATTCACATTTCTTACAAAGGGATTCACATTTCGATACTGCAGGGCAGCAGTATCGCTGGTTCAATTACTGTGTGTGTCCCTCTGTCTGCCTGTTGACTAGATGGGTAGATTTGCCCTTGTTATTAAAATGTTAAACGTTAAATGAATTACTGAACATAGTTTTTAAGCCCACATTTTATCAGAATTATTAATGAAAAAATCTTCCAGCTGTATTTTGCGGAGGGGGAACACTGACTGGACCAGGCAAAGGGTCCCCTCCCACCATTCTCCTAAGTAAGAACAGAACTCCGATAGAAAAAGTATCCCGATTGGGTTTTAAACAGTTGCATGTAATAAAGTATCGATACATAAATACATTTTATCATTTAAAAATTATTCCTTTGTTTCAACAATATTGTGCCAATATAACATAACTCATTTGTTGTATTCAGAGGGTGAACAGTGTATACAATGTGTGTTTTCTATTTGGACATTTAAGCAACTTTTGGAACAATCTTTTGGGGTTTTTACAGGTTTTTCTGTTAGGATGTATGCAGCCTCCATATGTTTGCAGCAAGTAGCCTATTATCATTTCCCATTGCTGGATCTTGGCTCTCTCCTTTTCATGAGGTTGTTTAGAAAGTTTCCTATTTTGACCAACAGGATCAGATACCACAGGCTCCAAACTGGCAAAAGGATACATGACCAAAAACTCCATGACACGCAAGAGCTCAAAGTATGACCCTAGGTAGTCAGCACGCGAACAGCTGAGAGTGACACGTGCATGAAAAAACATGATCATATACTATGGTATGAATACTAAAGTATTCACTGTAGTATTTACTGTGGTATATTGTAGTATTTACAGTTACCTATAGAATAAATAGCATGGTAAAATAAAACTGTAGTATATACTGTAGTATTTACTGTAGCGTTTTTGCGGACTGTAGTATACTGTAGTGTTTAGGTTGAATTATTGTCAACATAGAAATTGAGGCTTTCTCCTTCAGGAAACCTACTGGAGAAATATTAAAACAACACATTTCCATAACCTGTGGGCAGGTAAGACTGCGCTTCTGCTCTTTTCTAGAATCTGTAGGAAACATAATACATGGTCTATACTTGGCATGTAGGTTTGTTACTTATGGGTGGCACAAATTGCAATACGAGGGAGTTGAATGTGCAGGGTATTTGCAAATGAAATACTGTAGTATATTTACAGTACCTTCAGAAAGTATTCACATCCCTTGACTTATTCCACATTTAGATGTGTTATAGCCTGAATATTTTTTTTATTAAATATGCTTTTTCTCTCACCCATCTACACACAATACCCAATAATGACAGTAAAACATATTTTTTGAAATGTTTGCAAATGTATTACAAATGAAAAACAGATATCAAATGTACGTAACTATTCACACCCCTGAGTCAATACAAGTTAGAATCACCTTTGGCAGCAATTACAGCTGTGAGTATTTCTGGGTACGTCTCTAAGAACTTTGCAAACCTGGATTGTACAATATTTGCACAATATTTTTCAATTCTTCAAGCTCTGTCAAGTTGGTTGCTGATAATTGCTAGACAGTCATTTTCTAGTCTTGCCATAGATTTTCAAGCTGATATAGGTCAAAACTGTAACTAGGCCACTCAGGAACATTCAATGTTGTCTTGATAAGCAACTCCACTGTATATTTGGCATTGTCTTTTAGGTTATTGTCCTGCTGAAAGGTTAATTTGTCTCCCAGTGCCTGTTGGAAAGCAGACTGTACCAGGTTTTCCTCTAGGATTTTGCCTGTGCATAGCTTAATTCCTTTCTTTTTATCCTAAAAAACTTCCTAGTCCTTGCCGATGACAAGCATAACCATAACATGATCAAATCAAATTTTATTGGTCACATTCACATGGTTAGCAGATGTTATTCCGAGTGTAGCGAAATGCTTGTGCTTCTAGTTCCAACAGTGCAGAAATATCTAACAAGTAATTTCTAGCAATTCCATAACAAATAACTAATGCATACAAATCTAAGTAAAGGAATGGAATAAGACTATATAAATATATGGATGAGCAATGACCACGGCATAGACTAAGATGCAATAGATAGTAAAGAATACAGTATATACATATGAGATGAGTAATGCAAGATATGTAAACATTATTAAAGTGGCATCATTAAAGTGACTAGTGTTCCATTTATTAAAGTGACCAGTGATTTCAAGTCTGTATGAAGGTAGCATAAAAGGTAAAATAATAATAAGAAGGTAGCAGCCTCTATGTGCTAGTGATGGCTGTTTAACAGTCTGATGGACTTGAGATAGAACCTGTTTTTCAATCTCTCAGTCCCAGCTTTGATGCACCTGTACTGACCTCGCTATCTGGATGTCCCCGGTGATGCGTTGTGCAGACCGCACCACCCTCTGGAGAGCCCTGTGGTTGTGGGCGGTGCAGTTGCCATACCAGGCTGTGATACAGTCCGACAGGATGCTCTCAATTGTGAATCTGTAAAATTTTCTGAGGGTTTTAGGTGACGAGAAATTTATTCAGCTTCCTGAAGTTGAAGAGGCACTGTTGCGCCTTCTTCGCCACACTGTCTGTGTGGGTGGACCATTTCAGTTTGTCCGTGATGTGTACGCTGAGGAACTTAAAGCATTTGAAAAGTGGTACTCAGTGATGTGTTATGTTGGATTTGCCCCAAACATAACACTTTCTATTCAGGACATAAAGGTTATTTCTTTACCAATTTTTTGGCCGTTTTACTTTAGTGCTTATTGCAAACAGAATGCATGTTTTGGAATATTTTTATTCTGTACAAGCTTCCTTCTTTTCACTCTGTGATTTAGGTTAGCATTGTGGAGTAACTACAATGTGGTTAATCTATCCTGTTTTCTCCTATCACAGGCTCAGGGGCGGCAGGGTAGCCTAGTGGTTAGAGCGTTGGACTAGTAACCGGAAGGTTGTGAGTTCAAACCCCCGAGCCGACAAGGTACAAATCTGTCGTTCTGCCCCTGAACAGGCAGTTAACCCACTGTTCCCAGGCCGTCATTGAAAAATAAGAATGTGTTCTTAACTGACTTGCCTGGTTAAATAAATAAAAAAAAAAATAAAAAAAAAAGGTAAAAATTAACTTGTAAGTCGCTCTGGATAAGAGCGTCTGCTAAATGACTTAAATGTAAATGTTTAAACTCTGTATCTGTTTTAAAGTCACCATTGGCCTTATGATGAAATCCCTGAGCGGTTTCCTTCCTCTCCGGCAACTGAGTTAGGAAGGAAGCCTGTATCGTTGTAGTGACTGGGTGTATCCATTAAGTAATTAACAACTACACCATGCTCAAAGGGATATCCAATGTCTGTTTATTTTTTTTATCCACCTACCAATAGGTGCCCATCTATGCGAGGCATTGGAATACCTCCCTGGTCTTTGTGGTTTAATCAGTGTTTGAAATTCATTGCTTGACTGAGAGACCGTACAGATACAGTGCATTATATCCCACATTATATTACCTTACAGCCTTATTCTAGAATATATTAAATCATTTTCCACCTAATCAATCTACACACAATAAACACATAATGACAAAAACAGGTTTTTGCAAATCAAGAGAAAAAAAAGAAAAACAGAAATACCTTATTTACATAAGTATTCAGACTATTTGCTTGAGACTCTAATTTGAGCTCAGTTTCTACAGCTTAATTCGAGTACACCTGTGCTAAATTCAATTGATTGGACATGACTTGGAAAGGCACACACCTGTCTATATATGGACCCACAGTTGATTGTGCATGTCAGAGCAAAAACCAAGCCATGAGCTTGAAGGAATTGTCCGTAGCGTTCCAAGTCAGGATTGTGTCGAGGCACACATTTCGGCAGCATTTAAAAAAAAAAATTTAATCCGTTATTTTACCAGGTAAATTGACTGAGAACACATTCTCATTTGCAGCAACAACCTGGGGAATAGTTACAGGGGAGAGGAGGGGGATGAATGAGCCAATTGCAAACTGGGGGTTATTAGGTGACCGTGATGGTTTGATGGCCAGATTGGGAATTTAGCCAGAACACCAGGGTTAACACCCCTATTGTTACAATTAGTGCCATGGGATCTTTAATGACCGCAGAGAGTCAGGGCGTCGTTTAACATCCCATCTAAAAGATGACACCCTACACAGGGCAGTGTCCCCAATCACTGCCCTGGGGTTTTGGGATATTTTTTAGACCAGAGGAAAGAGTGCCTCCTACTGGCCCTCCAAAACCACTTCCAGCAGCATCTGGTATCCCATACAGGGACTGATCAGGACCAACCCTGCTTAGCTTCAGAAGCAAGCTATCAGTGGTATGCAGGGTGGTATTCTGCTGGCTATAAAGCATATAAGCATTATAGGTCCCAAAGAACACAGTGGCCTCCATCATTCTTAAATGGAAGAATTTTGGAACCACCAAGAGCAATCAGGGGAGAAGGGCCTTGGTCAGGGTAGTGACCAAGACCCAAATGGTCACTCTGACAGAGCTCCTCTGTGGAGATGGGAGAACTTTTCAGAAGGACAGCCATCTCTGCAGCACCACCAATCAGGTCTTTATGGTAGGGTGGCCAGACAGAAGCCACTCCTCAGTAAAAGGCACATAACAGCCCACTTGAAGTTTGTCAAAGGGCACCTAAAGGACTCACAGATCATGAGAAACAAGATGCTCTGGTCTGATGAAACCAAGATTGACCTCTTTGGCCTGAATGCCAAGCTTCACATCTGGAGGAAACCTGGCACCATCCCTACGGTGAAGCATGATGGTGGCAGCATCATGCTGTGGGGATGTTTTTCAGCAGCAGGGACTGGGAGACTAGTCAGGATTGAGGGAAAGATTGTAGCGTCATTCCCAAGAAGACTCAAGGCTGTAATTTCTGCCAAAGGTGCTTCAACAAAGTACTGAGTAAAGGGTCTGAATACTTATGTAAATGTGATATTTCAGTTTTTTATTTGTAAAAATTTGCAAAAATAAAATAAACGTTTTTTTGCTCTGTCATTCTGAGTTATTGTTTTATCTATTTTAAAATAAGACTGTAATGTAACAAAATGTTGAAAAAGTCAAGGGGTCAGGTTTTTTTTTTAAATGTTACTGTTTTGTCATTATTGGGGTATTGTGTGAAACCCCACCTCTTCAAGGAATACCTAGGATAGGATAAGTAATCCTTCTCACCCCCCCCCCCTTAATGATTTAGATGCACTATTGTAAAGTGGCTGTTTCACTGGATGTCAGAAGGTGAATTCACCAATTTGTAAGTCGCTCTGGATAAGAGCATCTGCTAAATGACTTAAATGTAAAATGTAAATGTGTGTAGATAAACAGTTTTATCAAATTTAGAATAAGGCATACCGATCTGGAAAAGTCAAGGGGTCTGAATACTTTCCCAATGCACTGTAATTGTATGTGGGGAACAGTGATGAGGTAGTCATTCAAAAATCATGTTAAACACTACTATTGCAAACAGAATGAGTCCATGCAACATGTCATGTTACTTGTTAAGCACATTTTTACTCTTGCACTTATTTAAGCCTGCCATAACAAAAGGGTTGAATACCTATTGACTCAATACATTTTAGGCTTTAATTTTTAATGAATTAGTAAAAATGGATAAAAACATAATTCCACTTTGATATAGGCCAGTGAAACAAAATCTCAATTTTAGAATGGACATTGAATAATGGGACAGTTGGAAAAGAAATCGGGGCAGTTGGAAAATATATCGGGACACCTTGCAATCGTGACGCAATATGCGCATGTAGACCGCACTTGTTACAGAAGCTAAATCAACAACCACACAAACCGAAATTGGTTACATTGTAACCACAGGTCAAACTGGGAAAAACTTACCGAGCTAGCATTGATTTATTTACGCAGTGAGTGATGAACGTGAATTTCTCCGGTCCCTATGTAGCCTAGTGTTTGAAATGCAATGTGATCTCCTTGTAATGAACAGTGTCAAGTGTCCTGACGAGAAGGGCATCATCAGCTCATTGTTATGGATGTATCCAAATTAATGTCAATAGAAAACAGCTTAGAAAACAGCTTAAATAAACACAAATGCAGCTACTTTGCTGTTGTTTTGACTGCAGAGGTCATGACTGTGTTAGCCATAGCTAGTTGGCTAGCTTGCAAGCAACGGACAATAATGTTGCCAGCAAGTATGGCAACGGAACATATAGAAGATACAGTGCATTTTCCACAAATTTTTTCATTATAGCCTTATTCTGAAATTTATGAAATAGTGTTTTTCACTCATCAATCTACACACAATACCCCATAATGGCAAAGCAAAAACAGGTTTTCAGAAATATGTGTAAATGTCTAAAAATAAATATAAACAAAATGATATCACATTTACAGAAGTATTCAGACCCTCAAATCAAATCAAATCAAATCACCCTTTACTCAGTACTTTGTTGAAGCACCTTTGGCAGTGATTACAGCCTTGAGTCCTCTTGGGTATAACGCTACAAGCTTGACACACTTGTATTTGGGGAGTTTCTCCCATTCTTCTCTGCAGATCCTCTTAAGCTCTTTCAGGTTGGATAGGGAGAGTCGCTGCACAGCTATTTTCAGGTCTCTCCAGAGATGTTCAATTGGGTTTAAGTCCGGGCACTGGCTGGGCCACTCAGGGACATTCAGAGACTTGTCCTGAAGTCACTCCTGCATTGTCTTGTCTGTGTGCTTAGGGTCGTTGTCCTGTTAGAAGGTGAACCTTCGCCCAGGTCCTAAGCGCTCTGGAGAAGGTTTTCATCAAGGATCTCTCTGTACTTTGCTCCTTTCATCTTGCCCTCAATCCTGACCAGTCTCCAAGTCCCTGCCGCTGAAAAACATCCACACAGCATGATGCTGCCAACACCATGCTTCACCGTAGTGATGATGCCAGGTTTCATCAGACCAGAGAATATTGTTTCTCATGGTCTGAGAGTCCTTTAGGCATGTTTTGGCAAACTCCAAGTGGGCTGTCAAGTGCCTTTTACTGAGGAGTGGCTTCCGTCTGGCCTGATTGGTGGAGTACTGCAGAGATGGTTGTACTTCTGGAAGGTTCTCCCTCTCCACAGAGGAACTCTGGAGCTCTGTCAGAGTGACCATCACGTCTGTGACCAAGGCCGTTTTCCCCATATTCTCATTTTTACCGGGTGGCCAGCTCGATGAAGAGCCTTGGTGGTTCCAAACTTCTTACATTTATGAAAGGGAAAGGAAAGGGGGATACCTGAAGGAGGCCAATGTGTTATAGGGGACCTTCAATGCTGCATACATTTTTTGGTACCCTTCCCCATATCTGTGCCTTGACACAATCCTGTCTAGGAGCTCTAGTGGCAATTCCTTCGACCTCATGTCTTGGTTTTTTTCTCTGACACGCACTGTCAACTGTGGGACTTTATATAGACAGGTGTGTGCCTTTCCAAATCATGTCCATTCAATTGAATTTACCACAGGTGGACTCCAATCAAGTTGTTGAAACATTTCAAGGATGATCAATGGAAGCTGGATGCACCTGAGCTCAACTTCGAGTCTAATAGCAAAGGTTCTGAATACTTATGTAATAAGGTATTCCTGTTTTGTATGTTTAATACATTTGCAAAAAAATCTAAAAACCTGTTTTCGCTTTATCATTATGGGGTATTGTGTGTAGATTGATTAGGGAAAAAAAAGATTTTATACATTTTTGAATAATGTTGCAATGTAACAAAATGTGGAAAAAGTCAAGTGGTATGAATACTTTCCAATTGTACTGTATCTGACTAATCGAACAAATGACTTGGTCGCGTCTCTAGCAACAAAAAGATGAGAAAGTCTGAATTATACTATTAAAAAAAAATCTAAGATTTGCAACTGTGGTATAAACATCTTTGTTCTGTACATTACTATGCAAAGGGACTCAGCGTCCATTATTGCCAAGGTAATGTACAGAATGTCTGTGTTTATCCCTTATGTATACTACGTATTACGTATACGGAACATAAAGAACGAACAACTGGGTCACGTCCATGAAAATCGAACTAATCGACCAAACGACTGAGCCGTGTCTCTAGTGACCAAAAGACGAGAAAGTGTGAATTCTCTTATAAAATACAATTCTATAGTAAGTATTGTAGGTGTGTTGGGTAGTATCCAGATTTTCATACTGTCATACGGTATTTCGAAATACCCTGGTTTACAGTATAAACGGTAAATCGCCCAAGCCTATGCTGTAGTATTCGTAAACTGTAATATTTTTTAGCATTGGCAGCTGTCTATCACCACATCTGGCTGACTAAGTCAGGGGTTAGCCTAAATAATTAAGATAAGGTTCTGATTACGTTCCTAAGTGTGGGAAAAATATTTAGAGAAACCTAGCTTACAACTGAATAGAGAAATATAATGGAAATGATTTGCTAAATGACTCACTTTTGCGACAGATGCAAAAACCATATGGAATTTTCCATTCATCTAAACAATGGACATAGCACATTTTGGATATTGCATTTAGTGGAAAAAAAATAAAGCACACCTGAAGTAAATGTTTTAAAAGTTTGCAATAATTCATACACATAGAAAGGGACCCATGAGCCTTAATTTCAGATGAAAAAATGCAAATCGCGTTTCGAAAATAAACTCTTCATATTTACGAGATTGGATATTGGTACTACTACCTCTAATTTATGTTTTCCAGCCCTAAGGAGTTTTCCTCACTGTCGTGTCTGGTCTTTAAAGAGAAGAGATAGCCGGACAGAATTATCCACCTTGACCTTTGTAATAAAAGATACAGGAAATGAACAATGACATATGATCCCAGCTGGTCACTGTTGTAAAATATATGCCATTTCACAGACGCCTCAAAGATTTTCTGCTAAAAAGTGCAAGCTTTATTAATTCAAACATGTGGGTTTCCATGCCTAGAATGTCCCAGTGTTATTACTTTGTCATTCATATTCATATTTACAGTTTTTCTCATTTGCGTACAAGCAATTGTTGGATCTGTTTCGAAACGTATCTAAAGCAGAACAGCAATGATCAAATGCTCAAATACATTTACCAAACACATTTTCTTAGTACCTGACTTGGATATCTTAGACCACCTTTTGCAAATGTCATTGAATACAAAATGTACTGTTAAATGTTTTTTTTTCACAAAATATGAACACATTGTTTTCATCAGAGGAGAAATCTGTGCAATTGTGTTAACCATTTAAGGGCTTATGTAGTGTATTTCAAACTGTCAACCGTAGCTTTATAGGATGAAGCAGCATGTAGAATGAGAATATGTTGGCCTGTCCTTCATTTGATTTGAAACAAAACCGTTGTTCACTCAAACACACAAACCCAGTTTGAGCAGCTCCTGTTTGTCAGCTAATACATGTCTGCATGTGTTTTCTGGGGGTAAGTGATTAATAATCAATGCTACTGCACTGAATTCGAAATCACTCCATCAGTGTATTACTTTGTAAAATGGAAAGATCTAGTCAACGGGGACTGTCATATTCTTGTGATTTTTTTTTGCATGCAGAGATGCAGAAAATGAAGTTAGGTTACTTATACATGACTTTGGGTTACTCCTAAGTCATCATCTCAATCATTGTGGCCTTCCACTATAGAGCTTTGCTTAGATGTGGATTTAGGCCTGTACATTCATATCAGTTGTGTTCCTCCATTGTATTCACATTTCCTTTCCTTCCTATTGTGGACTGTACACCAATTGAAGTCTACAAAACTATACATAAACCAACCTTTGTATTGAATGAATGGAATTGGATTGTGATGATACTGATGAATAAATCCTGCACACAATGTGCTTATTATTTCATATATATTTTTTCCTCAGGAATCATTTTGGATTTGAGCTGTATGAAAATGTTTGGTAAAATATGCATACAAAGAGAGCAATTGCCCAGAATTCTAGACCTTTGGATAGTTGTACTTCCAATTTTGATCATGATTTAGTGATTGCAAAGAAAATATATTGATCTATTCTGACTTTTAGAACAGACACATTTAATTTTTCGTCTGCTTGCACTCAAGAGAGAAGAATGGTTGTGTTAGTCTTTTTGTGGGCAGTCATGTTTTTGAATGAATGTATTTGCAATCCAAAGAGCTCTATTTTCATGTCATCCAACAAATGTAAGCGCCGGGAGTTTGCTGAACGGCATTGAACATTTTTTGATCAACAACCAAATGATCATCGCCACTGTTTAATTCTCAAGAAACACAATTTGTTAAAGATGGAATCCACATTAGGGGAAACAGCACCACTGTCCGCCCCAAAACCTTTGCTATTGTTTTTGTTTTGTGGACAAAATGGAGGCGAGGTGCGTCGAGCAGTGTGGTAAAAAAAAAATTGCAGTATAGATTCTGCTGTTCCATCGTTATGCAATAATGTCAGAGAGAACAATATGTATGTTTGTTGTTTGCAGTAACTTCTTTGTTGTTGTTATATCACAAACGAACGTGGCAGTTTCACCCAGTTTCACTTGGATTTCAACTTTGAGTTTTGAAAGTTTTTGTAAATGTTGAAATGTAAAGCTGTTTTTTAAATGTTTAGTCAAGTGACTACTATCTATAGGGTCACATAGTGAATGGCAACAGTAGAATTACAGTGTGTAGAACAGCTTTTGCCCAATCAGCATTTTCTGTAAAAGCTGTTCACCACTGCAACCAACTTCCAGAAAAACATAGAATGTGTAGCTATTGTCAGTGCGTTTACACAAAAACTGAAACAGTGCTTAAAAGAACAGCAGAGTTGTAACCTTTATT
The DNA here is from genome assembly GCF_036934945.1 of Oncorhynchus masou masou. Taxonomy (NCBI): domain Eukaryota; kingdom Metazoa; phylum Chordata; class Actinopteri; order Salmoniformes; family Salmonidae; genus Oncorhynchus; species Oncorhynchus masou. The sequence goes on from NC_088217.1 coordinate 56,382,252, forward strand.
AACCTTTTTTTGCTGTTTGGTTTTGTTGATGTTTTTTTTAACTGTTTTTACAACTTATATTTCCAATAGCAATGTGTCCGATGATTATTATGTACAACGTCTTTACTCCTGTGTGGAAACGTATCTGTGTTAACGATCGTTATGAGGAGTGGACCAAGATGCGTGGTATGTTTCCATCCTCTTTATTAGGAAAAGAAACTCAAAGAAAAACAATAAAGCGAAAAAACTAAACGTGAAGCTCAAAGTAGTGCTCACAGGCAACTAAACCTAGACAACATCCCACAAAGCACAATGGGGAAATAGCTGCCTAAATATGATACCCAATCAGAGACAACGATAAACAGCTGCCTCTGATTGGGAACAATAGGCCAACAATGATATGTATATTCACCTAGATTCACCTAGTTTTTTTAATGTCAGATGTTTTCTTGTTTATATGTTCACCTTTCCCGGTACTGCAGACAGATTAGCTGTTGGCTAAATCTGGTCTGACACATCTGTTCTCAAGTGCACTGAGTGTCATGTCACACCTTGATCTGTTTTACCTGTATTTTTTCTTGTCTCCACCCCCCTCCAGCTGTGGTTCATCTTCCCATTATCCCCTGTGTATTTAAATCTGTGTTCTCTGTTTGTCTGTTGCCAGTTCGTCTTGTATTGTCAGGTCTTACATGCGTTATTTCCCACCATCCTGTTTCTCTAGTTCTGATTCCTAGTTTTACCTGGTTCTGACCATTCTGCCTGCCCTGACCCTGAGCCTGCCTGCCGTCCTGTACCTGCCTGATTCTGACCTGATTACAAACCTCTGCCAGCCCTGACCCCGAGCCTGGCTACCGTCCTGTACCTGCCTGGATCTGACCTGATCACGAACCTCTGCCTGCCCTCGACCTGCCCTTTGCCTGCCCTGTGTTTCTAATTTATAATTTGAGAACTGTACTCTCCGTCATGATACATGATACTGAGACTGTTTTGTTGTACTGTACATTGTCCCTGTTAAAATAAATGTAATAATAACAATACATAATAATTTAAAGACTTTGAAAGATTTTCCCCATTGATGGAAAATGCTACAATTTGTGGAATACCTAGATACTGGCCATCTCATTCAAGGATTTCTATGTTAAATTTGTACATTTGAAGCATTTTATTTCAAAATGCTATATATCCATTTTCAGAATTGTTGATAAATGAGCTTTTATTGTTTAAAGAAAATATGAAAGATATTGGTTATTTTTTTCACTATCAAATCATGGCATTGTTCAATGACAGACATGTATTTGTTTAAAATCTATCACTTGATGGGTTCATTTTCATGTTTTTTTGTGCAAAATGCTATACATCCACCTCACACTCAGTGAAATAAGTAGTACTGCTAGGTTTTACACAGTCCAATGTAACAAATTACTACATGTTTTATAAATATCTGTAAAAAGTATATATTTGTGACATCAAAATGTTTTCAAATTTCTCTGAAGCTTATGTCAAATGTAAATGTACTGACCATTGTGATGAAATGTGCCCATTGAGCAGCAGGGTAGCCTAGTGGTTAGAGAGTTGGACTAGTAACTGGAAGGTTGTGAGTTCAAACCCCTGAGCTGACAAGGTACAAATCTGCCATTCTGCCCTTGAACAGGCAGTTAACCCACTGTTCCCAGGCTGTCAAATACGAATTTGTTCTTAACTGACTTGCCTGGTTAAATAAAGGTAAAATTTAAAAAAAAATACTCATTGACATTGTTTGCCAATGATGGGGAATAACCAATCGCAATGAGGCATCGTCATTTGTGCAAGCTTCAGACAACCACCAATGAACGTGACTGTACATCAAATGTTGCAATGGTAAAACATTTTATTTAATTTTCGCCTGACACAAGCACATTGATCACTTTTAATTCTTTGCTAATATGTTGGTATGCATAATATTTTATTTTCTTACAAATTATGGTGCTTCTCAACACACTTCACTCCCATTTAACAACTCTAAATTGATTTAATGTTTAAATGCTGAAATGTCTTGAGTCAACAAGTATTCAACCACATTGGCAAGTACAAATATGTTGAGGAGAAAATAAATTGCTTAACAAGTTACATAATTAGTTGCATAGAGTCACTCTGTGTGCAATAATAATGTTTAACATGTTTATTTAAGGACTACTTAATCTCTGTACCCAACACAGATTAAACCACAAAGACCAGGGAGGTTTTCCAATGCCTCGCAAAGAAGGGCACCTATGGGTGGATCGGTAAAAATAAAAAAGCAGACATTTAATATCCTTTTGAGTATAGTGAAGTTATTAATTACACTTTGGATGGTGTATCAATACACCCAGTCACTACAAAGATACAGGCGTCCTTCCTAACTGCCGGAGAGGAAGTACACCGCTCAGGGATTTCACCATGAAGCCAAAGGATGACTTTAAAACACTTACAGAGTTTAATAGCTGTGATAGGAGAAAACTGAGGATGGATCAACAACATTGTAGTTTCTCCACAATACTAACCTATTTGACAGAGTGAAAAGAAGGAACCCTGTAATAGTGCAAAAAAATGTGGCAAAGAAATTAACTTCATGTCCTGAATACAAAGTGTTATATTTGGGGCAAATCCAACACAACACATTACTTATTACCACTCTCCATATTTTCAAGCACAGTGGTGGCTGCATCATGTTATGGGTATGCTTGTAATCAATGAAGGACTGAGGAGTTTTTCAGGAAAAAATAAACTGAAAGGAGCTAAGTGCAGGCAAAATCCTAGATGAAAACCTGGTTCAGTCTGCTTCCACCAGACATTGGAAGATGAATTCACCATTCAGCAGGACAATAACCTAAAACACAAGGCCAAATCTACACTGGAGTTGATTACCAAGAAGAAAGTGAATATTCCTGAGTGACCGGGATATAGTATTGACCTAAACCAAGACTTGAAAATGGTAGTCGAGCAATGATCAACAACCAATTTAACAGAGCTTGAAGAATAAATAAAAAATATTGGCAAATGTTGCACAATCCAGGTGTGGAGAGCTCTTAGAGACTTAACCAGAAAGACTCACAGCTGTAATCGCTGCCAAAGGTGTTTCCACAAAGTATTGACTAAAGGGTATGAAATAAGATACAGTTGAAGTCGGAAGTTTACATACACTGAGGTTGCAGTCATTAAAACAATTTTTTCAACCACTCCACAAATGTCTTGTTGACAAACTATAGTTTTGGCAAGTCGGTTAGGCCGACTTTGACCCAAGTTAAACAATTTAAAGGCAATGCTACCAAATACTAATTGAGTGTATGTAAACTTCTGACCAACTGGGAACGCGATGAAAGTAATAAAAGCTGAAATAAATCATTCTCTCTACTATTATTCTGACATTTCACATTCTTAAAATAAAGTGGTGATCCCAACTGACCTAAAACAGGGAATTTTTACTAGGATTAAATGTCAGGAATTGTGAAAAACTGAGTTTAAATGTATTTGGCTAAGGTGTATGTAAACATCTGACTGTATTGCTGTATTTAATTTTCAATAAATGTCTAAACATTTCTAAAAATATGTTTTCAATTTGTCATTATGGGCTTTTGTGTGTAGATAGGTGAGAGACTAGCACTAGTTTTTTTTATGTGAGTGATATCAGAATGCACTCACTGATCCAAAATGTGATTGTTACGCAGCAGGAGAGTTAACCCACACTGCCCTCAAACCAAGTCACGCTGCCTGCTAATTATCTATAGTTTATGTTTAAACTTGTCAATTTATAATTAGAGGCCCAAGTTCCCGAGTTGGAATTCCGAGTTGGATTACCGTTCAAAAAACTTTTTACAAGTCGGAGCTCGTTTTTTCAGAGTTCCCAGTTGTCATGAACGCATTTAGGTTGGAAGTCTGAGATTTCCGTGTTTCCAGTTCCAAGTTGTTTTGAACGCATCCTCAGATTGTAACTTCGGGGTTGCCAGTTTAGACCCCCCTTTCAGGGGGTTTTATTGTTATTTAGCGTATTAACTTATTCTGTGTTTGCCCCTCCATTTATTGATAAAACCCCCATCATAGTAATATTTCCTGCATCATATCCCCCCATGGTACCTTCCCCCATTTCTACGACATATGGACTTGAAACCCCCCCCCCACAAATGTAATTATACCCCCCAGAAACCCCCCTAATATCCATTGAGAATGCACAATGACTATACCGCTTAGCTAAGCTAAGAATAGGTCATTAAAGGTCCAATGGCACTTGTCGTAAGAGTAGGGGTGTTTACCTGGTGTCAACCCCGGTGTCCTGGCTAAATTCTCAATCTGGCCCTCATACCATCATGGTCACCTGATAATCCCCAGTTTAAAATTGGCTCATTCACCCCCCTCCTCTCCCCTGTAACTATTCCCCAGGTCATTGCTCTGAATGAGAACGTGTTCTCAGTCAATTTACCTGGTAAAATTACGGATAAATGAATAAAAATATAGTTATTATAATGGCAAGTCCTATGTATTAGTAGCCAACTAACATTAGGTAGCTAGCTAACATTCTGCTGTAATGATATGCTATGCGTTTATTTTTTTCTATTTTTTCACCTTTATTTAACCAGGTAGGCAAGTTGAGAACAAGTTCTCATTTACAATTGCGACCTGGCCAAGATAAAGCAAAGCAGTTCGACACATACAACGACACAGAGTTACACATGGTGTAAAACAAACATACAGTCAATAATACAGTAGAAACAAGTCTATATACGATTTGAGCAAATGAGGTGAGATAAGGGGGGTAAAGGCAAAAAAAGGCCATGGTGTCAAAGTAAATACAATATAGCAAGTAAAACACTGGAATGGTAGATTTGCAGTGGAAGAATGTGCAAAGTAGAAAAAAAATAATGGGGTGCAAAGGAGCAAAATAAATAAATAAAATAAATACAGTAGGGAAAGAGGTAGTTGTTTGGGCTAAATTATAGGTGGGCTAGTAAGGATAGAATAGCTAACAAATTGTCAGCCAACATAATGTATAACGTAACTTATTTGAAAAGTCATTACTTTATTACATTACTAAACATAATTAGTTAAAGCAATTAATTTGTATCCGTTGTCGTCAGACTTCGGCTGCATATTTTCCAACATTTTCCAAAAGATTCTTCAAATCTGAAAACGTTGAAGCCACGCCCATTTTCGGAAGAGTTGCATTATGGGCCCTAAAAGCACGGAAATAGGGCTTGCATACTTCGGATTTTGGTGAATGTAGTATGGCATCCGGGAACTTTTGGTATACTAACTATATCCATAGTATGACCAATAAGCATACTACATACTCGATTTACATCACAAATAGTACGGTTAGTGAAGATAGTACGAGTATTCGAACACAGCTTTTGTTTATTTGCCTCTTATAGTGAATGGCATTCTGCGATTAGGTTTTCGCTTGTCAAACATAAACAAACATGTGTGCCATCATCAAGAATTTACCTGCTGTTAGCTTAGCTGACATGCATCTCTTTTCTAAACAATATTACATTTCTCCCTTGTGCTCACCAGAAATGTGGTACATTGTAAACAAGTCTAGCTTTTAGGTTGCTTAGTTATGTTTTGTTTTTTTGTCAGCTCAACCTGTTATTTAGACTGGTTTATGGAATAAGTTTGGCTGTGAATGTGTTCCGTTTGATGTTTGGATGACGAAGTTCGCATTTATCTTTTACAATAAATGGTGAAATTTAGAAATAAACTTGTGAAGATCTTTATATCCAATTAGTACCAAACATTGTTTCGATGGTTTTCAGGCAACATGTCACGGGCGTCGTAAGAAGTGGACCAAAGTGCAGCGTTGTGAGCATACATTTCATTTTATTTTTAAATGTCGCCAACAAAACAACAAACGAAGCTTACAGGGCAAAGTGCCACTAACAAAGTTAACTACCCACACTGAAAGGAGGGAATAAGAAAAAGACAACGATAGACAGTTGTCCCTGATTGAGAACGATACCCGGCCAAAACATAGAAATAAAGAAACATAGAAAACAAAACATAGAATGCCCACCCCACATCACACCCTGACCTAACCAAATAGAGAAATAAAACGGCTCTCAGAGGTCAGGGCGTGACACAACAATCCTGTTTAGAGGTGTTTGTTGCGTCATATGTTTCTACTGTTCTAATCACATATTTGCGATGGCACGCTGCAGGGACCACTCAACTAACAAATATGTGATCGTACGTGTCAAAGGGCCAACAATGTGTTAGTGTGCTCAAAAGGGATAACTTGAAATAACATGATGAAGGTTAATTAAATCATCTAAAGAAAAATACAGTGCCTTCAGAAAGTATTCATACCCTAACCCTACCTTAGCTAAAAAAAATAGCAAGTAGTTGCAAAGTTGCTAATTAGCTCAAATTGTATGTGATGAGTTGGACCACGTTATACCCCCTGACCAACCACCCTCCTTTCGTTTTGCCTTGGGATGGCAGGGTAGCCTAGTGGTTAGAGCCTTGGACTTGTAACCAGAAGGTTGCAAGTTCAAATCCCGAGCTGACAAGGTATCTGTTATCTGTTATTCTTCCCCTGAACAGGCAGTTAACACACTGTTCCTAGGCCATCATTGAAAACAAGAATTTGTTCTTAACTGACTTGCCTAATAAAATAAAAATGTACCCTATGGTGTTTTTTTTTTTACAAAACCATACGTAACATATCATACTAATTTGAGTGTCCCGGATTTACTTTACTATGTTACGTCTAGTCTTTGAGACCAAACTGGCATTCATTGAAATGCTGCATATATAAACACATTAGCTAGCAGCCAACCTGCTGGAACCAATCCCATGCAATCTCGGTAAAATACTGTAAAATACAAACCCCAACCCCAAGTAATGCATTGTACTGTTATTTTACGGTAACTTACAGGCAACTGGATGCATGTAAGTTACAGTAAAAACAGCAGGAGGAGTTTTACAGTGTAGTTCAAATATATTTCATTTTGTGTAACATAAGTAACATAATCCAAGACGTAGATAGGAACAACAGGTAGATATTTCAAATGTAAAAATGTGGACATACACATCCCACACACACAGCGCTTATACCCACCACCCCATTTAGAATGTGGACTGGTGCCAGTATTGGTGTAGAGCAGATGGGAGCCTAGTGGGGGATGGAGGGATGGAGGGATTGGAGGGAGGAGGGATTGGAGGGAGGAGGGGAGGAGGGAGTATATCTATCTGTAATTTCTAACAAGCTGTGAGACTGTGAGCCAGGCAGGGCCAGGTCAGTGTCACAGGACAGGAGGACACACACTCTTCACTTTGACACACACACACACACGCGCACGGACGTATAGATGAAGACACAAACATACTCACACAAATATACTCACACAAACACACGCACACTTCACCCTGACACCCCCTGCCTATATTCCTACTGTGGCCGCCAGGCCTTCCTGCTAATTATATCACTAGTTAATGATCCAAGGCAAACAAAGACTGGAGAGGCTGAGACACACGCTCCCTCTCTCTCTATCTCTATCTCTCTGTCTCTCTCTATCTCTCTATCTCTCTCCCTCTCTCTCTCTCTCTCTGTCTCTCTCTCACTCTCTCTCTGCATCTATGTCTCTGATTCTCTGTCTCTCTCTCTCTCTCTCTCTGAATCTCTGACTCTCCCCGTCTTATTCTAAACCTGCATACTTCCGGTACTTAGTGGTACAAAATGATGGAGGAGTGTCTTGTAGAGTATACGGTTGTTGTTGGAGACCCCCGTTCTCAGTTACAGGTAAGAGAGAGAGGAAAGAAGGAAAATGTGTATGAGAGAGAGAGAGAGACAGAAAGAGAAAAAGACAGAGGAAGAGCGAGAGTGCAAAAATCATATACAAAGAGGGAGCGGTGATGAATTTGGGGACAACAAAATCAAAGAAGAAAATCCCATCCACTCTGGCATCCCTCACGTGGCGGAGACACCTTTCCCACAATACACCTCTCCAGGGATTGGTGACCTTCAGGAACAGTCGTTAGCTAGCATAGTTACTCTACTGCACATGCATCCGTGCGTGTGTGTGTGTGTGACTGTTTTCAGCCACAGGGGACAAGAATAGGAACCGGGTTCTTCTGAGGCCCTGACACATTCACGCACACAGACAGACAGACATCTGTTTCTGTAAAAGAAAATGTTTCAAAATATGCAACCAAGCTTCCACCATCTTGAGGGTGATGATAAACACCTGAAAGTTGGTGAAACATTGTTTTTCTGATTATGCTTTTCAATATTCAGTGTTATTTATTTTATTTCCACTGAGAATGACTATTTGCAAGGAAGGTAAATGAAAAACAGTGTGAAAACACAATTTGATGAAGAGCTAGAACAAACCTGGCTATAAATGTCTTCAAATACACATATGGATGGACACCCCAATAGATGTCTAAACACTTAACTACAGAAAGTAGTTTGGTGTAGGTGGTGGACATTATGGCAGTGAGGGTTTGTCTCCTTGGATCTTCCCATTACATATGTGAAACTGGAGAGAGCTCCTCTGGTCAATAACGCATTGGAATACAATTTCTTTCTCTGGCTTCTCAGATAACCATTGCCCTCTCTACAGCATGTCAAGATATACCCTCCAACTCTCTCTCTCTCTCTCTCTCTCTCCCTCTCTCTCTCTCTCCCTCTCTCTCTCTCTTTATGTCTCTCTCTCCTTGCCTTCAGACAACACAAACTGAGTGTTGTTTAATATTGCATTATTGTCAGTAAAGCAATTGAGACTGTTAATCTGTTTGTTTTTTGTATTATGTAGCTACGAAGAAATGTGTTTAACGAAAGTACTAGGTACTAGGTACTAGCTATCTTCAGCAAGAGACGTGTTTACATAATATGTATTAGTTTGCAACATACTTTAACATAACGTTAACATTGGCATAGATAATGACACTACTTATCTACGAGCAGTAGCTATAGGTTATCCCTCGTCACGATCCATGGTTATTTAGCAAGCTGCCCAATTAGCTGGCTAGCTAAGCTATCACTCATCGTGATCCATGGCTACACGGGCTACTACACAGCCTTCTGTCAACCCTGGGAAAACATGCCAATATAACACTGGATGCCATCCCCTCTGTCAGATATTACTTTTTGAAGTAAGATATTGAGAGAAGAGAGATGTGCATGCCTCACAGTCACCTCCGCAGCAATACCAGCAACTAGCTATGCCCTGTAACATTACTGCCTGTTCACTCAATCTGCTGCCAGGCTAATGGCAACACAGGCGACACAAGATGACTACATGAACAAACTCTTAACTTCATAATTATCAGCTAGCTATATGTGAATGACAATAATCTAGCTAGCCAGCTAGTTTAACAGACAAAAACAACCTAAAACTATTGTAATGAAAGGTAGATTACTATTTGTAAATTCTTCATGACAAGCTAGCTACCAATTCTTTGTGGCTAGCTAGCTAGGTAAACTTATTATTGTCTTACTATGGGGTTGCGATCTACGCACACTACCGTGGGTATTGTAGGCAGGTAATCGTGGCAAAATAAACATAAATTGAATTTATTAACGTATCAAGATAAAATATTATGGTCAGGCAACATATGAGACGTGAATGGGCAATATCTCATTCCGAAGTTTGAGGTTATTATCTCTTGCTTCAGCCCAAATAATGGCTGCCATTGATTTCAAGAAATGTTGCATCGTTTTTCTGTGCATACATTCCGTTGAAACTTGCATCAATACATGCTTCAAAATGTGTAAAAAAGGAGTATGCATCCGCGAAGTGCCGTCCATGCTCCATTTCGCATACTTTGATTGAAGCATTTGATTTGGCCTCAATCCGACTGATGCATGCTTCAATTTGCAAAATCAGAGCACGGTAGTGTGCATATTCAGAAACACCCACTGCCTCTATTCCTCTCTCTTCCTGTACTTTGAACCCAGTTGGGGATCTGGCTCTTGATCAATACTTGGGCACTAAGCAAATCTGCAATAATAAAAGCATTATAGGGTTGAGTAGGAAATAACACAGAATTGTATTAAATATGGGAGATCTGCTCCCCTTTCTCCTCCTATGAGAGAGAGAGAGAGAGAGAGAGAGAGAGAGAGAGAGAGAGAGAGAGAGAGAGGTGAGGGGGTGGAGGAGAAGAGAAGGGACTTCCCTTCTCCTTGGACAGAGAGAGAGGGAGGGAGCACAGGAGAGCAGCATGGCTTTGATCCCATACTATGTTCTGTGATATTGAACAATCGAAGAGCAGAGTCCGTGTTGCAGGGAGAAGGCATAGACCAGGCTTAGCATTCTGTGGAGCTCCTCACTGTATATATATTTAATCTACTTGACTTTTAGATTAAGACGGGCGGCTCAAAACAGACACTCATCTTTATTTCATTTTGGAATGTTTTTAATTTTGAGATGCTGTTTAGAGTTTGTATTTTCTTATTTTAACCCCTCTATCGCACCTCCCTTCTTCACTCAATGGTGCTTTTTAAGATCATGAGCACTCATTATCTCCCCTGTCTCTCTCTCATTCTCCCCTGTCTCTCTCTCATGTGTGTGTCAACACACACATACACACACGCACTTCACAAACATGAGCTATAGGTAAAACACACATTAATGAAGCATTTCCTCTGAGAATTTACCCTGTTTTTTTACCAAAAAGGCTCAGACCTTTCTGTTTCCATCTACGTGGGCAGGCACCCATGTCTCACTGGGCCTGGCTCTGGCGGACCTGCTCTGACTTGGGGCCAAGTCCAGTCAACTGGTTCATTTTCTTGTGCATTTACATAACAACGCCCTCTAGTGGCCTCATTGGTGGAATGTTATTCATATTTTTCATAATTTCACAATGAAAAAACATTATTTAAAAAAAACTGTCGAACTGCGTGTTTCTATGTCAAAAGATTTTGCTATATTTCAGTCTGCTGTGATATGATATAGGTATATGATGTGTAATATTGGAATGCAAAACTCAAAACTTTTTTTTAAGCCCATAACCATGTGTGTGAGGTATATACTTTTGTTTCAAAGTAGATCTATTGAAGACTACAAAGAAACACTCTGTGTGACCCTGATTTTGCCCACTGCAGTAAAAGGGTAACTAACACTAACATCAAGGCGGTGGCCCGTTCCTGTAGGTTCATGCTCTACAACATCCGCAGAGTACGCCCCTGCCTCACACAGGAAGCGGCGCAGGTTCTAATCCAGGCACTTGTCATCTCCCGTCTGGATTACTGCAACTCGCTGTTGGCTGGGCTCCCTGCCTGTGCCATTAAACCCCTACAACTCATCCAGAACGCCGCAGCCCGTCTGGTGTTCAACCTTCCCAAGTTCTCTCACGTCACCCCGCTCCTCCGCTCTCTCCACTGGCTTCCAGTTGAAGCTCGCATCCGCTACAAGACCATGGTGCTTGCCTACGGAGCTGTGAGGGGAACGGCACCGCAGTACCTCCAGGCTCTGATCAGGCCCTACACCCAAACAAGGGCACTGCGTTCATCCACCTCTGGCCTGCTCGCCTCCCTACCACTGAGGAAGTACAGTTCCCGCTCAGCCCAGTCAAAACTGTTCGCTGCTCTGGCCCCCAATGGTGGAACAAACTCCCTCACGACGCCAGGACAGCGGAGTCAATCACCACCTTCCGGAGACACCTGAAACCCCACCTCTTCAAGGAATACCTAGGATAGGATAAAGCAATCCTTCTCACCCCCCTTAAATGATTTAGATGCACTATTGTAAAGTGGCTGTTCCACTGATGTCAGAAGGTGAATTCACCAATTTGTAAGTCGCTCTGGATAAGAGCGTCTGCTAAATGACTTAAATGTAATGTAAATGGGTAACACCTTTCTGTCACGTCTTGACCTTCGTTCCTTTTGTATGTTTCTATTTTAGGTTGGTCAGGGCATGAGTTGGGGTGGGCATTCTATGTTTTGTTCTTGTGTTTATATTTCTATGTGTTTGGCCTGGCATGGTTCCCAATCAGAGGCAGCTGTCAATCGTTGTCTCTGATTGAAAACCATACTTAGGTAGCCTATTTTCCCACTCTTGTTTGTGGGTGGTTATTTTCCGTTTCAGTGTTTTTCACCATTCGGGACTGTTTCGGTTTTTCTTTATTCGCTTGTTCGTTTGTTTCCTGTGTTCAGTGTAATAAATATGACGAACACTTACCACGCTGCATATTGGTCCGATATTTCCTACTCCTCTTCAGAATAGGAAGACGACATCTGTTACAGAACCACCCACCACCACCGGCCCAAGCAGCGTGATAACCAGGAGCAGAGGGTTCTGGACTCCTGGACATGGGAGGAGATTTTGGAAGGTAAGGGACCCTGGGAGCTGGAGGCAGCTAAAGCCGAGCGGCGGCGTTATGAGGAGTTAGCACGGCAGCGCAACAGGGACGAGAGGCAGTCCCAAAAATGTATTTGGGGGGAGCACATGGGGAGTATGGCTAAGTCAGGTAGGAGACCTGAGCCAACTCTCCGTGCTTACCGTGGCGAGAGGTGGACCGGGCAGGCACCGTGTTATGCCTTGAGGCGCACGGTGTCCCCAGTGCGCAGGCATAGCCCGGTGCGCTACATCACAGCTCCTCCTATCAGCCGTGCTAGAGTGGGCATCGAGCCAGGAGGAATGAAGCCGGCTCAGCGCATCTGGTCTTCAGTGTGTGTCCTCGGCCCGGGTTATATGGCACCAGCCCTACGCATGGTGTCCCCGGTTCGCCAGCACAGCCCAGTGCGGTCTGTTCCACCCCACCGCACTTGCCGGGCTACGGGGAGTATCCAGCCAGGACGGGTTGTGCAGGCTCGGTGCTCGAGACCTCCAGTGTGCCTCCACGGTCCAGTCCATCCGGTGCCTCCTCCACGCACCAGGCCTATCCCCATGCACCAGGTTGTCTCTCCATCTCCTCCCTCCAGGTGCTCCCTCCTGTCCAGGGCTTCCAGAGTCTCCCTCCTGTCCAGCGCTTCCAGAGTTTCCCACCTGTTCAGCGCTTCCAGAGTCTTCTATTTTGGGTTTGTCAGGGCGTGAGTTGGGGTGGGCATTCTATGTTTTGTTCTTGTGTCTATATTTCTATGTGTTTGGCCTGGTATGGTTCCCAATCAGAGGCAGCTGTCAATCATTGTCTCTGATTGAGAACCATACTTAGGTAGCCTATTTTCCCACTCTTGTTTGTGGGTGGTTATTTCCGTTTCAGTGTTTTTCACCATTCGGGACTGTTTCAGTTTTTCTTTATTCGCTTGTTCGTTTGTTTCCTGTGTTCAGTGTAATAAATATGACGAACACTTACCACGCTGCATATTGGTCCGATATTTCCTACTCCTCCTCAGACGACGAAGAGATTCGTTACACTTTCACCTCATAAAGAATTGTCTTGATGGCAGAGGTTGTTAAATTTGCATTTCACAAGTCCTCAGTGTGCTGACAATAGCTATATGGAAACAGTATAGAGCCTACATAAACATATTCATTGGCTACACAATGGTGCTATATTGGAAAACTCCATAGCAATCCCCCGTGGCCAGGCCTCATTGTTTACACCTTTTTTTTGTGGTCTCCAATCTCTATTTACAGTGCTCTGTACTTTAGCTAATTAGCAGGTCACCATAACTGTTCCCCTGGTTCCAAAGCTATAGGCTTATAATATACCGCTGACTGACTGCCTGCCCGCTGCTAAGTCTATATGGTTATACATTTACATTTCAGTCCTTTAGCAGACGCTCTTATCCAGAGTGACTTTACAGTTTGTGTGTTTATCTTAAGATAGCTAGGTGAGACAACCACATACACCATTTCAGTCATAGTAAGTGCATTTGTCCTCAAGAAAGTAGTTAACTTCAAAGTCAGTGCTAGGAGTAAAAAGTCAAATGTGAGTGTTAAACTCCATCCAAGCTTTTTTCCGCTTTAGCTTGCCGCCCACTTTTTGCAGACATTTCTTTATATCTAAAAGGTATTGCCAGCATCAAAGCCTGTACTTTAATTTCCACCAACCGACCTAGTCATGATTGCAGTAAAGTTCTGCATACGGCTTAGTACGCACGTAGACATAATGCTGAGGCGGCATTGGCTCACACTAGGTATTTGCTTTTGATGGTTCCTAGGCACCTCAGCATGCCAGCATGTAAAACTTCTGCTCTGCTAGAGCTGTCCCGGTCAACTGTAAGTGCTGTTATTGTGAAGTGGAAACGTCTAGGAGCAACAACGGATCAGCCGTGAAGTGGTAGGCCACACAAGCTTACTGAACGGGACTGGCAAGTGCTGAAACATGTAGTGCGTAAAAGTCGTATCTCCTCGGTTGCAACACTCCTTACCGAGTTCCAAACTGCCTCTGGAAGAAACTTCAGCACAATAACTGTTCATTGGGAGCTTCATGAAATGGGTTTACATGGCTGAGCAGCTGCACACAAGCCTAAGATCACCATGCACAATGGTCAGCATAGGCTGCAGTGGTGTAAAGCTTGCCGCCATTGGACTCTATAAAGCAGTGGAAACGCCTTCTCTTGAGTGATGAATCACACTTCACCATTTGGCAGTCCGACGGACGAATCTGGGTTTGGGGGATACTAGGAGAATGCTACTTGCCCGAATGCATAGTGCCAACTTGTCTCACTCCTAAACTTGCTGGCATGTGCACTGGAGGTAAAAAAAGGCTTATCCCGGCAAGAATATGGTAAAAATGGGACTATATGAATTGGGTTCTAAAACACATTGCCTTTTTTACAGGCAACATACCGTGAATCCTATGTGAAAGAAGTATTAGTTCCCGAAAGACAAGGGTGTTAGTTAGTTGTTTGTTTGTTATTGGTTGCATACACATTTAGCAGATGTTTTGTGGGTGTAGCGAAACTGTTACGCTCGTCGTCGGAATGAGGAGACCAAGGTGCAGCGTGGTAGGCGACCATCTTACTTTTATTCAAATGAACACCAAAAAACAACAAAATACAAAACGAACTGCAGGCTACACAGCAACTATACAAAATCAAGATCCCACAAACTAAGGTGGGGAAAAGGCTGCCTAAGTATGATCCCCAATCAGAGACAACGATAGACAGCTGCCTCTGATTGGGAACCATACCAGGCCAACATAGAAAATACAACATAGATTGCCTACCCTAGTCACACCCTGACCTAACCAAATAGAGAATAAAAAGTCTCTCTAAGGTCAGGGCGTGACAGAATTGCTTGTGTTCCTAGCTCCAACAGTGCAGTAATATCTGACGATACACAACAATACACACACATCTAAAAAGCAAAAGAATGGAATTAAGATATATATAAATATTAGGATGAGCAATGTCGGAGTCCGAAGTATAAATGTCACTCGAGGTTGGTGGCACCTTAGTTGGGAAGAACAGCTCATGGTAATGACTGGAGTGGAATCAGTGGAACGGTATCAAATGCATCAAACACATGGTTTCCAGGTGTTCAATGCCATTCCATTTTCTCCGTTCCAGACATTATGATGAGTGATTCTCCCTTCAGCAGCCTCCTGTGATATATGCATTCAGAAACTATTCAGACCCCATGACATTTTCCACATTTTGTTACATTAGAGCCTTATTCTAAAATTGATTAAAATGTTGTTTTCTCTCATCAATCTACACATAATACCCTATAACGATTAAGCAAAAACAGGTTTCAGATCCTTTACTCAGCACCTTTGGCATCAATTACAGCCTCGAGTCTTCTTGAGTATGATGCTACAAGCTTAGCACACCTGTATTTGGGGTGTTACTCCCATTCTTTTATGCAGATCATCTCAAGCTTTGTGAGGTTGGATGGGGAGCGTCACAGCTATTTTCAGGTCTCTCCAGATATGTTTGATTGGGTTTAAGCCCAGGCACTAGTTGGGCCACTCAAGGACACACCTGGCACACCTGTAGTTAAAAAAAGTTTCAATAAAAAAATATATAAAAAAGGACATTCAGAGACTTGTACAGAAGCCACTCCTGTGTTGTCTTAGCTGTGTGCTTTGGGTCCACTTAGGGTTGAAGGTAAACCTTGGCCCCAGTCTGAGGTCCTGAGAGCCACTGGAGTAGGGTTTCATCAAGGATCTCTCTGTACTTGCTCAGTTCATCTTTGCATCTTGACTAGTCTCCCAGTCCCTGCCACTGAAAAACCACAGCATGATGCTGCCACCACCATGCTTCACCATAGGGATGGTGCCAGGTTTCCTCCAGACCTGATGCTTGGCATTCAGGGCAAAGAGTTCCATCTTGGTTTCATCAGACCAGGGAATCTTGTTTCTCATTGTCTGAGAGTCCTTTAGGTGCCTTTTGGCAAACTCCAAGCTGGCTGTCACGTGCCTTTTACTGGGGAGTGGCTTCTGTCTGGCCACTCTACCATAAAGGCCTGATTGGTGGAGTGCTGCAGAGATGGTTGTCCTTCTAGAAGGAGCTCTGTCAGAGTGACCATCGTGTTCTTGGTCATCTCCCTACAGGTGTGTCAGGTGTGGTTCCAAACTTCTTCCATTTAACCTCTTGATGATGGATTTTTGGGAAAACGTGTTTTAAACAAGATATTTTGTCACAAAAAGATGCTCGACCTTGCATATAATTGATAAAGAAAACATTTCCAGAACTACCAAGATATCGTTAGCTTCAGGCAAAACCCAGATGAGCAGGATTTTTGCTCTGTTTTCTTATATGGCTGTGAAAAAGGAGTGTCTGCCCTTTCTGTCGTTTCCCCAAGGTGTCTATGGACGTATTTGTAGGCATATCATTGGAAGATTGACCATAAGAGACCACATTTACCAGGTGTCGGTGTCCTTGAAATTTGAGCAAAAGTCAGCTGCAATGTATTTTTCCATGGAATTTAGAGAAGAATGCAAGTCGAACGATATATCAATGAAGAGATATGTGAAAAAAACCTTGAGGATTGATTCCAAACAACGTTTGCCACGTCGATATTATGGAGTTAATAGTTTGACGTTGTAGGTGACTGAATTTTCAACGTAGCCAAATGCGATGCAAAACGGAAATTTCTCCTACACACAGACGCTTTCAGGAAAAACTGCGCATGAAAACATCCGAAGTTCTTCAAAGGTAAATGATTTTATTTATTTGGTTATCTGGTTTTTGTGAAAATGTTGCGTGCTAAATGCTACTCAAAATGCTAAGCTAGCTTAGCACTCTTACACAAATTAGTCAATTTCTATGGTTCAAAAGCATATTTTGAAAATCTGAGATGACAGTGTTGTTAAGAAAAGGCTAAGCTTGAGAGCAGACACATTATTTTCATTTTATTTGCGATTTTCAGAAAGTTATGCTAATGAGCCTGAGGCTTTAGTCACGATCCCGGATCCGGGATGGGGAGTTTCAACAGGTTAAGAATGATGGAGGGAACTGTGTTCTTGGGGACCTTCAATTCTAAAGACATTTGTTGGTATCCTTCCCCAGATCTGTGCCTCGATACAATCCTGTCTCAGAGCTGGACAATTTTACACCGCTGCTACTCTCTGTTGTTATAATCTATGCATAGTCACTTTAATAACTCTACCTTAACTGGTGCCCCTGCACATTGACAATGTTACCTCCTTTATATAGTCTCGCTATTGTAGTTTTACTGCTGCTCTTTAATGACTTGTTTCTTTTATTTCTTATTCTCATTCGTATTTGTTTTTAAACTGCTTTGTTGTTTAGGAGATTTTTGTTGGTTAAGTAAGCATTTCACTGTAAGACCTGTTGTATTCGGCGCATGTGACTAATAAAAATGGATTTGATTGTAGTTCATTCGAACCTCATGGCTTGGTTTTTGCTCTGACATGTACAGTCAACTGTGGGACCTTATATAGACAGGTGTGTGTCTTTCCAAATCATGTCCAATCTATTGAATGTACCACAAGTAGACTCCAATCAACTGGTAGAAACATCTCAAGGATGATCAATGGAAACAGGATGCGGCTGAGCTCAATTTCAAGTGTCATAAATACTGGGTCTGAATACTTCTGTAAATAAGGCATTTCTGTTTTTTTATTTTTAATACTATTGCAAACATTTCTATAAACCTGTTTTCACATTGTCATTTTGGTATATTGTGTAGATTGATTAGGGGAAAATTCATTATCATACATTTTAGAATAAGGCTGTAAAAAAACAAAATGTGAAAAAACCGCATTCTCCTTCAACAATAACGAATGCCGACATGAGTTTTGACTTTTAAACAAATATTATTACGTTTACGTTCAGTAAATCCATAATGCTTGTTCTTATATCATTAACACTTAGCTCTAAGTATAAGCAAGTGCAAGCAAATAAGCTGCAACGAGGCAGGCCTTTGTTCAACACTTTCAAAATGGACACCAAAAGAAATTCAGAAAGATGTTACCTCAGATAAATTAAGAAAGATGACCACATTTTTAGGGTGAAACACATGGGCTACTCACAGCTTACTACACAACATACACTTAGTATTAATTTCTTAGCAACAGTATAAATATCTCCATGGCATATTACTTCCTTTATGCAGCAGAATGGAAGACATACAGTTGAAGACAGAAGATAACATACACCTTAGCTAAGTACATTTAAACTCAGTTTTTCACAATTCCTGACATTTAATCCTAGTAAAAATTCCCTGTTTTAGGTCAGTTAGGATCACCACTTTATTTTAAGAATGTGAAATGTCAGAATAATAGTAGAGAGAATGATTTACTTCAGCTCTTATTTATTTCATCACATTCCCAGTGGATCAGAAGATTACATACACTCAATTAGTATTTGTTTGCATAGCCTTTAAAATGTTTAACTTGGGTCAAACGTTTTGGGTTGCCTTTCACAAGCTTCCCACAATAAGTTGGGTGTATTTTGGCCCATTCCTCCTGACAGAGCTGGTGTAACTGAGTCAGGTTTGTAGGCCTCCTTGTTCGCACATGCTTTTTCAGGTCTGCTCACAAATTTTCTATAGAATTGAGGTCCGGGCTTTGTGATGGCCACTCCAATACCTTGACTTTGTTGTCCTTAAGCCATTTTGCCACAGCTTTGGAAATATGCTTGAAGTCATTGTCCATTTGGAAGAAACATTTCTGACCAAGCTTTAAATCTCAGTCCCTTGCAACAAAGCACCCCCACAACATAACACTTCACAGTTGGGATGATGTTCTGCAAGCCTTCTTCCTCCAAACATAACGATGGTCATTATGGCCAAAGTCTTCTATTTTTGTTTCATCATGATCTTGGCGCATTTCATAGTCTGTCTTTTTTTTGGGTTTTGGAGCAGTGGCTTCTTCCTTGCTTTAAACAAGATATTTTGTTTTCAGTGGATATAATATTTTTGTATGTTTCCTCAGCATCTATCATAGGTTCTTTGCTGTTGTTCTGTTCACACAAAAGTACGTTCATCTCTAGGAAAACTGAGCAGTATGACGGCTGTGTGGTCCTATGGTGTTTATACTTCAGTAAATACAATGAATGTGGTACCTTCAGGCATTTGGAAATTGCTCCCAAGGATGAACCAGACTTTTTTGATTTCTTATGATTTTCCCTTGATGTCAAAAGTTTGAAGGATGAAATACTTGTGCATCCAGGAAATGTCAATTAGCCTTTTCTAAAGCCATGACATCATTTTCTGGATTTTTCCACTGTTTAAAAGCACTCCTTAGTGTATACACTTCTGCTGGAATTGTGAATGAATGATAAGTGAAATAAGTCTGTAAACAATTGAGGAAAAATGACTTTTCATGCACAAAGTCGTTTCCACTTTGAATCAAGTCAGTGATCTGCAGTCAGTTCTAGAAAGAGGCCCGAGTTGGAATTTGAGTTGGATGACCGTTCAAAGATCATAGTCGGAACGTTTCTTTTCAGAAGATTGAAGTTGGAAAGAGACCACAGTTTTTTGAATGTGCAGAAGTCATGCTGGATTGGCATGGCCTATTCAACCAAAGTTTATTTGTTTAAGCTTGGAAAATCACCTCAGACAGAGTTTTAAATTTAACCACACCCTCACCACCAAATAGCAGGCAACAGGGGAATCTTCCAAGAACTGCATGTCAATGAAGAGATGAAGACGTTAATATTTGTGTATAAAAAATGGCAAATCCAAAGAAGGAATGTGAAAAAACACCTTAGAAGATGAGGCAGACACAGCAGTACTTAAAGATTATTTAATGAAGAAAAAATTCCAAACAAAAGGTGGAAGGAAAAACACAAAAAGATCTAAAGTTTCACCAAAACATGTTTACCACGGAACGTTACCCGGAATCGACGACATTTAGGGCATGCCAACATACAAACACAATCCTGAGGGAAACAAAGGGTTTACACTCAGGGGAAACAAGTTAGGTGAAACCATTTCAAGGGAAAAACACAGGGACAAAAAGCACAATGGGGACATCTATGTCACAACTGGAACAATAGCCAAAAGAGAATCCCCCCCTAGGAATGATTTACCACTTCAGGGTGGAGGACCCTGAACTGACGAATGAGGTCAGGGTCCAGGATGTCTTTCAGGAACCCAACGCTCCTCCCAGTCCACCAGATTGGTCATGAATCCAGTATCCGGTGGGAGTGGCCTCCAATCATTGAGGCGGAGGTCTGTCTCACAAGGGGAGCTCTTCAAAGACACATGAAATGATTTTTATTTATTGGGTAAGAAACTGGGTTAACTTTTGGCAACCTTGAAGGGACCGATGTATTTTTGGGACAGCTACAAGCTCCACAATAAAATGCTATGCTAGACTTTGGCCGGGCGCATTACTCTTACAGAAATGATTAAGACGGGTCAATTTCTATGGTTCTGAAAAGCTTCTGCCTTGGTTGAAAATGCTGCGGGGACATACCAGTGCGCACAAGGTGTTGTTATCGGCCCAAAGAAAAGGACCATGTGGCGGGTTGTTGTCATACATCGGAGGGTGGCAAACTCTTGATTCATCCTCTCTGTATTTTGGATCCGGATTTGAAGATTTGGCAGAATTTTGGCAGAAGGCCTTCCAAAACCTTGAGGCGAAGCATGCTAATGAGCTTGAGGCTTGTCACAATCCCGGATTTGGATGGACATTAGTAGTATTGCCAAGCTTTAACTGATGTCTTGAGATGTTGCTTCAATATATCCACATAATTTTCCTACCTCATGTTGCCATCTATTTTGTGCCACCAGAACTTACGCTGGATGAACCAGTCCCTCCTGCAACAAAGACCAGTCCTCACCCCACAACATGATGCTGCCACCCCCGTATCCTCAACTTGCCACGAGATCGGAGCCACAGTTGGGATGATGTTCATCGGCTTGCAATCCTTCTTCCTCCAAACATAACGATGGTCATTATGGCCAAAGTCTTCTATTTTTGTTTCATCAGACCACAGGACATTTCTCCAAAAAGTTACGATCTTTGTCCCCATGTGCAGTTGCAAACCATAGTCTGTCTTTTTTTATGGCGGTTTTGGAGCAGTGGCTTCTTCCTTGCTGAGCGGTGTTTCAGGTTACCTTTGTTCGATATAGGAATTGTTTTACAGTGGATATAGATATTTTTGTACCTGTTTCCTACAGCATCTTCACAAGGTTCTTTGCTGTTGTTCTGGGAGTGATTTGCCCTTAGAACACAAATATTCACACAAAAAGATCGTTCATCTCTAGGAGACAGTTTAAGCGCTTGGCGTCTCCTTCCTGAGCAGTATGACAGGCTGATGTGGTCCTATGGTGTTTATAGGCTGTGGCCATAAGGGGTGCGTACTATTGTTTGTACAGATGAATGTGGTACCTTCAGGCATTTGGAAATTGCTCCCCCAAGGATGAACCAGACTTTTCTGAGCTATTGGCTGATTTCTTATGATTTTCACCTTGATGTCAAGCAAAGAGGCACTGAGTTTGGAAGGTAGGCCTTGAAATACATCCAAAGGTGCACATCCAATTGACTCAAATGTTGTCAATTAGCCTAACAGAAGCTTCTAAAGCCATGACATCATTTTCTGGACATTTTCCAAACTGTTTAAAGGCACAGTTAAGTTAGTGTATGTACACTTCTGACCCACTGGAATTCCCTGGAGCCTGGGACAGTGAATGAATGATAAGTGAAATAATCTGTCTGTAAACAATTGTTGGAAAAATGACTTGTGTCATGCACAAAGTAGACGTTCTAACCTCTACTTTGAAAGGCCTTTCAGCACACAAGCGCTCGTTGTTCCAGCCACTCGCTGCTGCTACCGTGCGGAACGTAGTCTCACAGCGCCTCAACCTTGATGGAGAGTCGTTTGACTGCTTGGGCCTTGAACACTGGGTTGAATGGTCAATCATGACGTCAGTGATCTTCAGTCGGAGTTCTAGAAAGAGGCCCGAGTCACGCTGCGACCTTTGGAATTCTGAGTTGGATGACCGTTCAAAGCGTATTTTTCATAGTCGGAACTTTTTCGTTTCTTTTCAAAATTCTCAGTTGTCTTGAACACTTGGATCACTGAAGTTGGAAGTGGGAGATTTCCGAGTTCCAAGTTCCCAGTTGACATTTTTTGAATGCAGCAGAAGTCATGCTGGATTGACAGCATGGCGTTGGACAATGTATTCAACCAAAGTTTATTTGTTTAAGCTTGGAAAATAAACCCTTTCAGACAGATGTTTTAAATCTCTAACCACACACAAAACCTCACCACCGAATAGCAGGCAGGGGAAGAAAAATAGTGATTGCTTTGTAACTTTTGCAACTAGGGCCACTGATTTCTTCCAAACCAACTCAAAATGTTAAAGTTGCAATTTCCTTGTTGTGTAAGGTTCAATGGCCCATGAGCACCAATATGTTTTGTCTATCGTTTCTCTTCATATCAAATCAAATGTTATTGGTCACATACACTTAGTTAGCAGATGTTAATGCAAGTGTAGCGAAATGCTTGTGCTTCTAGTTCTGACAGTGCAATAATATCTAACAAGTAATCTAACAAATTCACAATGACTACCTTATACACAATGTGAGGGGATAGAATAAGAATATGTACATTATGGATGCGCGATGGCCGTGTGGCATAGGCAATATGAAATAGATGGTATAAATACTGTACATATGAGATGAGTAATGTAGGATATGTAAACATTATTAAAGTGCCATTATATAAAGTGACTAGCGATACCATTATTAAATTCATGTATTAAAGTGCCAGTGATTTGAGGCTGTGTGTTGCAGCAGCCTCTCTATGTAAGTGATGGCTGTTTAACAGTCTGATGGCCTTGAGATAGAAGCTGTTTTTCAGTCTCTCGGTCCCAGCTTTGATGCACCTGTACTGATCTCTGTAGAAGTTTGTGAGGATTTTAGGTGACAAGCCTTCTGGATAATAGCGGGGTGAACAGGCAGTGGCTCGGGTGGTTGTTGTCCTTGATGATCTTTTTGGCTTCCTGTGACATCAGATGCTGTAGGTGTCCTGGAGGGCAGGTAGTTTTTGGGGCAGCCCTTCAGAAAGTGATCATGGTTGTGACAGACCGACAAGAGTTGCCGTACCAGCCTGACAGGATGCTCTCAAGTGTCCCAATGAGTGACAGAACACGCATCTGTAGAAGTTTGCACTGAGAGGATTTTAGGTGACAAGCCATATTTTCTTCAGCTTCCTGTTGGTTGAAGAGGCGCTGTACACAACCCAACCAGGCGCACCTTCTTCATCACGCTGCACCTGTGTGGGTGGACCATTTCAGTTTGTCCGTGAAGTGTGGTCGCGGCCGGTTACGACAGACGCCAAAGAACTTAAAAATGTCTACCTTCTCCACTACTGTCCCTTCGATGTGGATAGTGGCTGGTGCTCCCTAGTTTCTAAGAGCATCTTGACTGGCTGTTTCCTGAAGTCCACAATCATCTCCTTTGTTTTGTTGACGATGAGTGAGTCTGGAGGTTATTTTCCTGACACCACACTCCGAGGGCCCTCAACTCCTCCCTGTAGGCTGTAGGCATTGTTGCTAAACAAATCTGTACATGCAGTAGCTACCTCAATGACCTCGTACCCCTGCCCGTTGACTCGGTACTGGTACTCCCTGTATAGAGCCATGTTGTATTTGTTATTCACTGTGTATTTATTCCTCATGTCACTATTTCTATATTTTTTTTAAATAAATAAACCTTTTAACTTTGCATTGTTGGAATAGGACCTGTAAATAAGCACTGTTAGTCTACACCTGTTGTTACGAAGCATAGGACAAATACAATTTGATAAGGTTAAGGTTTGAAATAAGGTTAAAAAAATATATTAAAAAATCTTCACTGCTGGTATTGAACACACAACCTTCTGATCCAGAGTCCAAGAACCTATTCACCACCCCTGTCCACAATACCCTTGAAAAACCCAAGCCAACTTGATTGAAATAGTGCTCAATGTTGCCCCTAGTGGTCGGGTTTTGAAGTGACTTCCTGACGTCCTCAGGACATGGATAGACATCCAATTTTGAAGTCACTCTTGAGCAATCTGCCTGTTGTACTATACCCCTGACTGACTGCCTGCCAGCCTGCCTGGTACAGTCTATAGGCTTATACTATACCTCTGACTGGCTCACTGCCTGCCTGCCTCAGTGAGTCTATCAATGTGCTTCATTGCCTGTCTTCCCTCCAGGCTGTGTGTTTCCCTGATTCAGACTATGACTGGATCCCAAATGGCATCCCTATGGGCTCTAGTCAAAAGTAGTGCTGGAGTACAGAGTCAAAGTGCCGGAGTACAGAGCCCCAAATGTTTTTTTTTTTAAATGTGTCACTGTCCCAATACTTTTGGAGCTCACTGTATGTATGTGATGCTTGTATTTTCCTAAGTTATATATTACTTGGAGATTGTGCAATACCCATGCATGTCAGGGGGACGGGGGGGTAGTGTGTTCACCCAGCTTGACCCAGGGTTAGTAGGTAATCCCAGAGAATTACAGTTGAAACCATTCATGAACATAAAACTACAGTATTACAGCACTGATACAGGCCTAAGGTACTGTACCATGCATGTACCTCTTAGCTTATTTCTTTCGGCATCTGCTACATCTACATTTTACAATGCTTTCAGGACACTAACAATCACAGACACTAACAATCACAGGCAAAGCATTCTAATTTAATGACAACATGTGTCAATAAAATAATGCTTTCAGGACATTAACAATCACAGACAAAACAAAATGTGTCATAAAATAAATTGGAACACATTTTGTAGGCCTGAATCTTGGTAGATGATTTCCTTAAATTAAAACCAAGGATTGAAATGCAATAAATTCCAGGCAGGCAGTGCAACAGCATTTCTTATGGTACAGTAGGTGTATGCATGCGTGTGTACATGTGTGCGTTTGTGGTACACTAGTTGCTTACTGCTTCAAGGTCCTGGGGGTTGACGGTACAACAACTACAAGGATTTCTTTGGTAGCAATTCTGGTTTACAGGGCTATTAATCTATTTCTTAATCTCTCTCGATCTTTCTGCCCCCTCTCATCCTTCTGTCCATCTCTCCAGTGATTGATGTTGTCAGACAGGCCTTCTAGAATCACCTGGCCTTCTAGATCTGGTTGACCCCCAGACTAGTCTCGGCTCCACTGGGGTTTGTTTAAATACGCCTATAGCCTCTTCCACACTGTCTATCAGGGGTACTTGTTTCAATTCATGCACCAAAGACAATATTTCAGTCCCTTTTCTCTGTTGCTACATTCTCTAGAGCTTTACAGTCATTGTCAACTGGGGCATGCTGAGGGTGAAACCACGTTCAAAACAATGTTCAGTGTAGAACAGATATAGAATAGCGAAGTGAGTCAGCTGTCTGAATGTTGAATGTTGAATTTCACCTCACTAAATACACAGCTGGACTACAACACAACATCACTACATTTACCTCCCTTTAACTGTTACTATAATATTGTGGATATCTGGAGCTTTTCTCCCCAGTCATTGAGAGTAAGAACAGCACATCAGCACTCCCCTGCTGGTGCCGTGGGGGGGTAGATACTCTGCTTACGGTATATCATTTGGTTCATGCAGCGTTGCATTGTTCCCTCTTTTCTACGGTGAACTGCACTGTATTGCCTTTTCTCTTCCTTTCGTGGACTCCTCTCCTCTCTTGCCCTCCCATCCTCTCCTCCCTTGCCCTCTTCCCTTCCTCTCCTCTGAGTGGTCATGTTGTTGTTACTACAGAGGACTGACTGTGTCTCTATTGGATCTATTTATGTGATCTAGGAGCTAACCAACAGAAGGATGGCATCTGGTAGGTTAAGTGATCTGGGAATACAGTGGAGCTACTGTATGTTCCATCTGCACAGTTCCCTGGACTACAAGATGGCAGACGTCTTTAGACACAATCTGGGGATGTCTGAAATGGAACCCTATATAGTCCCTATATAGTACACTAGTTTTGACCAGGAGCCGGTAGGGTTCTAGTAAAAAGTAGTGCACTAGGTAGGGAATAGGTTGCCATTTCAGACAAATCCTGGGATGGCTCTGTTATGACGTGATGGCATTTTAGCCAAGGCAGTAGTCCAAATATTCTATCTCTCCGTGTTCTCAACATTGTTTTCAGAACATGTCAAGTTAAACTCCTGCAAAGTTACGCAAGGCCCACGCAGAAGGAGATGTCTGAAGTGTGAACATTTAACAACCCCCCAAAAAGCATTACGCTGAAAAGATCTGTCACAGTCATTCTAATTCATTCAGACAGTTCAAGCGCAGCTTGAGCAGAAGAGCACTTTAAATCTGTCCTGGTGGTGAAAAATGTCTTCTCCTCACCTCTTCTCTCGTCTCTTCTCCTTTCCTTCCCTTTCCTTGCCCTGTTGTCTTTTCCTCTCCTCCTGCTAAATCACAATTTCTGTTTGTTCCTCTCCCTCTCCTTGCACAGCTCTGACCCCATCCCCAATAACCTCCTTTGGGCAAACTTGGAACAAGTTAAAGGAGAGAGAATCCAATCCCCCCCTTCATCCCCCCTCCTTACAACTAATTAACTAAAACCCAAGCTGAGATTTTATATTATTCAACAGTGAATATACTGTGTGATTCATATCTGTGTGTGTGTGTGTGTGTGTGTGTGTGTGTGTGTGTGTGTGTGTGTGTGTGTGTGTGTGTGTGTGTGTGTGTGTGTGTGTGTGTGTGTGTGTGTGTGTGTGTGTGTGTGTGTGTGCGTGCGTGCGTGCGTGCGTGCGTGCGTGCGTGCGTGTGTGTGTGTGTGTGTGTGTGTGAGTGGGTGTGCGCGTGTGTGTGTCTGCCATTGCTGTCTGTTCCACTAACACCCTGAGAGGCTCACAACACTACAGGAGCCAGAGAACCACCACATACTGTACACATAACCAACACAACTCCAGCACAGAGTACCAGACTAAATACTACACACACCACTAAACACTACACACAGTAATAGCACCAGTAGGCTACACACTACAGCACCATAGATACAGAATTTGTCTAACACATTTCATATCTACAATGCCTACATGTTCATCATCCTCACTTGCAAAAGGCTGAGGAGACACATGGCACCGAAGTAGGGTAGGTTAGCCAGGCTACAATCAGAGACCAGTAGTACTAGGAGTTATAGTAGAAGAGAAAGAAAAAGAGAGGTAGGGGAAGAGAAAAAAGAGGAACAGGAAAAGGATTAGGTGGAGGACGAGGAATAGGTGGAGGACGAGGAATAGGTGGGGGACAAGGAATAGGTGGGGGACAAGGAAGATGGTGGAGGACGAGGAATAGGTGGAGGACGAGGAATAGGTGGGGGACAAGGAAGATGGTGGAGGACGAGGAATTGGTGGAGGACGAGGAATAGGTGGAGGACGAAGAATTGGTGGAGGACTAGGAATAGGTGGAGGACGAAGAATTGGTGGAGGACGAGGAATAGGTGGAGAACAAGGAAGCAAAAGAAAGAGAAAGAAAAGAGAGAGCAACAGGAAAGAAGGAAGGATAGCAGGATGTGACAGTTTGGCCAGGATTGAAAGGCAGGTGCAGAAGATGAGTCAGATATATTGGTGTTCAAATACTGCTTCTGCTCTCTTCAGGTAAATTATATGCTTGCCATACAGTTTTGCCAACAGAAAATGTACATAAAGGCTTTATGGACAAAATATTTTCCTGGACATTATAATTCAAAAATAACAAAAAGTCTTCCCTTTTCTTTAACATTTTCTACTAATTTATTAGTTATGTGCAAAAACATTTATACAATTACATTTCGGGATAGTATTTTGGACAATATTGCAATATTATTTTTGTGCTAGTCAGCTGTACCTGCACCAAAATTACAGTATTTTTCCTTCATAGCTTGTTCTTCATTTTCTTTTTACATAGTGAGCCATGACAGATCAAAACTCATTTTGTCATGCTCTCTCTTGTCCCTCTGCGGCAGACATATGGTGAGAAATACGTTTGGAACATCAAATCACAGTATTGAATCGCAACAGACATAGAATCAGGAGAACCGTGAAAATCATAATACATATCATATTGGCACCTTAGTATCGTGATAATATTGTGTCGAAAGGTCCCTAGCAATTCCCAGCACTACTATTTATCCTCTGATTTCAGGCAATACACCATATCTATTATTATTACATACTGCATCTATCTTAATAAAAACCTAGAGACTTGTATATGTCTGTCTAATACGGATTTTAGAAATGATTTCCAATCTCTTCTGTATTTATTGTGTGTATTTCAAAAGGTACAGTGCTTTCCGTCTGGCTTAGCAGGGTCATCATGTCAGCTGTGGACCACTGACTTTTCTCTCTCTAATACATTCAATGCGTGTCTGAATTAATGCATTACAAGGCACGATGGTAGAGATATTAAAAAATGACAGAAACTAATCCTAATAGCCCAGTCACATCTGTAGCCAGCCGTACACGGGCACTCGCATGCACACACACACACACACACAAACACACAAACAAAATACAGACACGAACACACCGAGAAACACACACACACACACACACACACACACACACACACCACACACACACACACACAGGGTTCGGCCTGACCCTGAGCACTCCCGTGTGCAGTATGAGTTATGATATTTGGTGTCTCTGGGATTACACTTTAATATTTCATTACATGCACAAAATCGTCCTCTATATATCTCTCCCAGGTGTGTCACTATTAATCACCAACAACATTGTGAAAACCCAAGGCTGTCTAATAACTCAGACCACCTAGGTACACACACATAGTACACACATTCTTCAGCACCTATTGGCACCTATTGGTAGATGGCAACAACATCGAAGTGAATATAACTTTGAGCATGATGAAGTTAATCACTCTTTGGATGGTATATCAATAGACCCTGTAACTATAAAGATGCAGGCGTCCTTCCTAACTCAGTTGCTGGAGAGGAAAGAAACCACTCTGGGATTTCGCCAATGGTGATTTAATTAACAGATACAGAGTTTAATGGCTGTGATAGGAAAAACCTGAAGAAGGATCAACAACATTGTAGTTACTCCACAATACTAACCTAAATGACAGAGTGAAGAATGAAGCTGGTACAGAATAATGCATCCTGTTTGCATTATAGGCACTAAAGTAATACAGAAAAAAAGTGGAAAATAAACTTTTTGTCCTGGATACAAAGTGTTATAGGTATGCTTTTCATCAATAAGGATGGGCGTTTTTTAGGATAAAAAGAAACTGAATATAGCTAAGCACTGGCAAAATCCTAGAGGACAACCTGGTTCAGTCTGCTTTCCAACAGACACAGGGAGACAAATTCACCTTTCAGCAGGACAATAACCTAAAACACAAGGCCAAATATACACTAGAGTTTAGGGCTGGGTGGTATTTTACGTTATACCGGTATTTATGCACGGTTTGGGTTTTTACTTTACCTTCTATAATGGTATTTGAACGTGACACTTGCTTTCAGTATGAATGGTCAATGCAGCACATGCAACAATGTTCATGACAATGTTGCTGTTTTCACTTTGTTTCTTAACCCTTGTGTTGCCTTAAGGATAAAAATGACCAGCCACTATGTTTAATGGCAGAGAATACCCTCCAAATGATGTTCTTTTCATCTTGAAATTGCATGACTTTTCCTAGAGTGACAACAACATTGGAAAAAGTTAAACATTGCCTTTGTTCATATTTCCTTGACAGCTGTACACCACCAGGGTACAAATATTGTCTTAGGGTCATTTTTGACCCATCAGTTATAAAAGAATTTACACACCACAAAAAAACACAAAGACACACACACACACACGCAATGAGATATTGAGATGGTGTGCTACTGATTGAACTCAGCCAGCAGCTCCTGAAGAGGGTGGCACAGAAAGAACAAGCCTGAGCTCCCCCCTGCACTCCTCACAACAAGGGGGAGAGAGGCCTTCTTATCAAAGTTTGCCTTCACCCCCACCCTCACCCCCACTCTAGTTTCTTACCTCCCAAAGTGGAACAAGAATGTGGTCCTCCTGAGCACACTACACAAAACGGCTGAGATCAGTGATCATGAGGACAGGAAGCCAGCCATCATCCTGGACTACAACCACAACAAAGGAAGCATGGACAACCTGGACAATGTGATTGGAATGTACAGCTGCAGGAGGATGACTGCCCGCTGGCCCCTGGTCATCTTCCATAACATCATTGATGTGTCCTCATTCAATGCCTTCGTGATATGGAACAAGATCAACCCTACCTGGATGCCTGATAAGTGGAACAAGAGGAGGGTGTTTCTGGAGCAGCTGGGAAAAGATACTTGTAACCCCACACATTAAAAGAAGCAGCCACTGCAGCACTTGTGAAAGCTGTTCAGGGGGCTGGATCTTGTTCTGATTCACCTGAGGCTGCAGCTGGTGCAAAGAAGGACTGTAAAACAAATATGATGTGCTGCACGTGAGAAATACATCTGCAAAGTCCATGCACACACACTTGCTTACTGTCCTACATGTGCTAATTAGAGTTGATTGATTTATGTTCTTCACATTTTGTTTTGTATCTACTATCTTATTTTATTCTTATTTAATTGTTGTAATTTATACACCTTGTTGGTGGGGGCAATGGTTAACAAAATGTGAGAAGACCAATATTTTGTAGTTGAATTCCTCATTGTACAGTATATAAGAATATATCACTATGTTGCCAAAAAAGTTCAAGACTGTTATTGTTTCCTTTTAATAAAATGCATTCAAAACGACTTTCTGCATATTTCTGTTACTTTCTTAGGCTATACAAATGTGTTTACACCTATGCAGTACATTTGGTAATAATAATAACAATAAACCTCTACTTTAGTAAAGAAAACAATTATGACAGGTGTATTGTAATAAAAATGAGTGGCGTCAACTGATTAAATGCAGATATTCACAAAGTTTGTGCTGAATGACGGGTTGTTTCTTCATGCAAAAGAGATTTAGGGTAAAAAAAAATCAATTGAGCTGCTTTATTTTAGGGGTTTAGTGAAGGAGGGTCATTTTTTACCCTTAGGACAAGGGGAGTATACAGAATGCTAAGACTACACAAGGGTTAATATAAATCCACATGTGTTCTATAATTACACTATTAGTTTGTGTTTCTTACATCTGCAAACAGTATAGTTGGTCTTTTCTTCATAAGTTGGGCCTAAATTGTGTTTGCATCTAATGCTAATCGCTAGTTTGCTAGCTAGCTAATGAATGTACTGAGTCAGAGCAAACGTAATTAGCTATACGGCTTGATAATACCAGTGATGGTGTAGACCTAAATCATCATGTTGTTTGTGCAACAGTATCTTCTAAATCGAAGAGGAATACACAAAGCGTGAATATGTTAGCTACATAAAGTATATAAGTCAAAACATTCATTATAGATTATAGGGTCCCCTACAAAACACTTTGTTTCCTACCATGTCAGAGTAACTCCTCCCTGGCATTTTCATTCATCTACGTGGCAGTGTAGAATGATCTCAAACGATTGCAGAAAATGCTAACATTTTGGGTTGAAGTTGAATTGTACAGTATAAAACAAATCAAAATGAAGTCACTTAGAATGTATGTGCTGCCACCGTAGAGTCCTGCACTACTCATAAAGCAAATGTTGAACATTTATTATTAGAAAACATAAAATACCATGTAATACCGTCATACCATCAATTTATTTTACATACCGTGAAATTTTATTTTGGCCATATCGCCCAGCCCTACAAGAATTAGTTACCAAGATTACATGAAATGTTCCTGAGTGGCCTAGTTACACTTTTGATTTAAATCAGCTTGAAAATCTAGGGCAAAACTTGAAAATGGCTGTCTAGCATTGATCAACAACCAACTTGACAGAGGTTGAAGAGTTTAAAAAAGAATAACGGGCAAATATTGTACAATCCAGGTATTGCAAAGCTCTTAGAGACTTACCCAAAAGGGCTCACAGCTCTAATCGCTGCCAAATGTGATTCTAACATATATGATCTCAGGGGGTTGAATATGAACACTTATCTATGAATTAAGATATATTCGTGTTATATTTTCCATAAAAACAATGAAAAATATATTTATTTTCCTTCCACTTTCACCTTAGGAAGTATTTTTAGTAAATCTTTGATGAAAAATTTCAATTAAATCAATTTGAATCCCATCTTGTAACAACAACAAAATGTTGAAAAAGTCAAGAAGGTTGAATATTTTCTGAAGGCACTGTACAAGTAACTAAATTAAAAACCAACAAGAGTGGTGCTAAGACGATCAGTGCCAACCAGTCCTTCCGTCCCTTATGATGTGATCTATTTCATAGCCTTCCTCAGAGCTATAGAGGGGAACACATTTATTCACTGCTCACATTTCACATCTCAGCCACGACTGGGGACCTCTCTAACTGGAGCATCAGAGCAATCTAAATTAGGGCTGACCCCTTCATCTGCTGAACACCCTACACACTACACTCCCAATCTAAAGTAGGGCTGACCACTTCATCTGCTGAACACCCTACACACTACACTCCCAATCTAAAGTAGGGCTGACCACTTCATCTGCTGAACACCCTACACACTACACTCCCAATTTAAAGTACGGCTGACCACTTCATCTGCTGAACACCCTACACACTACACTCCCAATCTAAAGTAGGGCTGACCACTTCATCTGCTGAACACCCTACACACTACACTCCCAATCTAAAGTAGGGCTGACCACTTCATCTGCTGAACACCCTACACACTACACTCCCAATCTAAAGTAGGGCTGACCACTTCATCTGCTGAACACCCTACACACTACACTCCCAATTTAAAGTACGGCTGACCACTTCATCTGCTGAACACCCTACACACTACACTCCCAATCTAAAGTACGGCTGACCACTTCATCTGGTGAACACCCTACACACTACACTCCCAATCTAAAGTACGGCTGACCACTTCATCTGGTGAACACCCTACACTCCCAATCTAAAGTAGGGATGACCACTTTATCTGCTGAATACCCTACACACTACACTCCCAATCTAAAGTAGGGCTGACCACTTCATCTGCTAAAGACAATAAACTCCCCTCTTTCGGCATTATTAGATACATGCAAAGAGGCACTTAAAAGAGACACCACTACGGCGAAGGCAGACTCACCACACAGAGTTAACATAAGTGATGATGATGATGAGGATGCCTCTTATAGTCCTCACTCTTCTCTTCTGTATTGTGGGGACACTCCCTCTTTCTTTTTCTTCCTATCTATTTCTCTCTCCCCTCTCCCTCCATCTGCCTCCCTCCCTCTCTCCTCCTCTCTCTCTGCAGGTGCATTCTAAAGGCAGATGTGGTGTGGTGGTTGTGATGGATAGTGGACCACCAGGAGGAGAGGCTCACAGGGCATGACAAACCCTGCTATAATGTCCCCTTTATCGGTTCCCGCAAAGTGTTCATTTTCTCCACTGCCATTACGCCTGTGATACCTCAATGGTAATTGCAGTGTAATAAATACACTCTTTGTCTACCCCCCTCGCACCCTGACAACAGAGGCACAGTATATGCGAGCTTTTCCTCATTTTCCATGCCTTAGCGTCGGTAATATATTTCTCTTTTGGCCTATTCATTTCCAGTGTGCTCTGCTGGTTGCGTGGTGATATATAGCTGTATCTGTCACACAGATTTTTACTTGGGATGAGTGTATTGCCCAGGATATTCTGAAATTGATTCCTTTTTAGACATTATCATCTAGTCTGAATTTTTTCTCCTGACATTTTTTCTTTTCGGGGAGCAGTTGTATGCTGAATAATTACACAAATACAATGCCATTGTGATGCTCAGTCACCGATCCATTGAGCAAGGAATGTGTGTGTCAAATCAAATCAAATTTTATTGGTTACACGCACCGTATACAACAGGTGTAGACTTTACCGTGAAATGCTTACTCACCCAACAATGCAGATTTAAAAAGTGAGAAATATATATACAAAAGAAGGAAATAGTAACACAATAAAATAACAATAGCAAGGCTATAATAGCACAAGCATTTTGCAACACTCGCATTTACATCTGCTAACCATGTGTATGTGACCTTTGATTTGATTAGATGATTTGAAGTCAATTCAATGTGCAGGGGTACAAGGTAATTGAGGTAATACAGTATGTACATGCAGGTAGGGGTAAAAGTGACTAGGCAATCAGGATATATAATAAACAGAGCACCAGCAGTGTGTGTGAAGAGTGTCGAAGAGTGACTGTGTGTGAGAGTGTGTGAGTGTGTGTGTGTGTGTGTGTGTGTGTGTGTGTGTGTGTGTGTGTGTGTGTGTGTGTGTGTGTGTGTGTGTGTGTGTGTGTGTGTGTGTGTGTGTGTGTGTGTGTGTGTGTGTGTGTGTGTGTGTGTACATGCATGCGTGTGTGTGTTGGAGTGTCAGTGTAGTATGTGTGAGTGTGTGGCTAGAGTCTAGTGAGTGTGCATAGAGCCAGTGCAAGAGATTCAGTGCAAATAAAAATGTAAATAATAAAGGGGTTCAATGTAAATAGTCATAATAGTAATAGTAGGCATTTGATGAACTGTTCTGCGTTCTTATGATTTGGAGGTAAAAACTGTTTAGGAGCCTTTGGTCCCAGACTAGGCGCTCCAGTACCGTTTGCCGGGTGGCTGGAGTCTTTAACAATTTCTAGGGCCTTCCTCTGACACCACCTGGGCCGTACGCACCCTCTGTAGCGCCTTGCGTTCAGATGCCGTGCAGTTTACATACTCTGCGGTGATGCAGCCAGTCAACATGCTCTCATTGGTGGAGCTGTAGAACTTCGTTGTGCCTTCTTCACAACTGTGTTGGCGTGTTTGGACCATGATAGGTCCTTAGCGACGTGGACACCGAGGAATTTGAAGTTCTCGACCTGCTCCACTACAGCCGTGTCGATTACAATGGGGATGTGTTCAGCCCTCCGTGTCCTGTAGTCAACGATAAGCTTGTTTGCCTTGCCCACATTGAGGGAGAAGTTGTTGTCCTGACACCACACTGCCAGGTCTCTGACCTCCTCCCTAAAAGCTGTTTCATCGTCGTCGTCGGTGATCTGGACTGTTATCAGGCCTGTGTGTCTGTGTGGGCTTTGTGAGTGAATTGAAATGCCAGACATGTGCTAGCTACACCACACATGGGGCCAGAGTAGACTAGCTAGACACGGCAGGTTTCAGGCATCCTTACGTCGTCTTGGCATCAGTATTTGTTGGCCTCTCTGGTGGAGACTAGTCCTGGAAGCACCCCTCCACCACCACACCTTCACCACTACTAGGCTGGCCCCAGTAAAGAGGGAGACCCCTCCCCGCTGGACCCAGCCTCCGGCTGGGCAGAGAGAGAAGGGTGTCCTGGAGGAGTAGGGCAGCAGCTGGCTATGGTCAGCTCCAGAGCAGGCTGGCACCATGTACTGTAGGGCACCATACACCCAGACCTGGCCAATCCAAACAGGCTGAGGTCTGATCTGGAGCCCAGTGCTCTCGTTCTGCCTCTCCTCTCCCCACCCTACTGGGAGGCAGGAAGGCAGTAGGGTGGGGAGAGGAGATACCGAATAAGATCACAGAGAGCAACCATTAACACCACCAGTAAGGATGGCAGCCCCTCCTCCCCTCACCATCAGATCCGTAGTCCAACCATAGTGTCTGATAGTTAATGACCTGAGGTGTGCCCCCCTGTGGACATAGGGGAGAGAGTTGTGAGGAGTGTCCAGATCAGGCCAGATAGATGGATGGATCAGAAGCCATCTAATTTAACAACCATGGCCCACCAGCAGAGAGCCTGAACAGATGGGGCTCGTTTTTTTTAGAAGAAGTGAAGAAGAAGTAGACCAGGACTCCCCAGGAGGAACCAGAGCACTGACAGAGAGGGGGGGGGGAGGGGTGGGGGAGAAAGGGCAGGGTAGAAGGGGAGGGGGGGGAAGAAATATGAGGGTTAGGAAGGAAGGTAGGAGCGGAGGGGAGGCAGGGGGAGAGAAGAGGAGAGGGGAAGAAAAGAGAGAGGAGAGGTGAGAAGAGGAAGAAACAAGAGGAGAGAAGGATAAGACAGGAGAGAGATAATAAGTGGGAGGAGAGAAGAGTTGAGTTTGAGGAAAGGAGAAGAGAGAGAGGAGAGGTCAAACCAGAGCACTGGTAAAAGTTGGTTGTGATACAATTCCATAGGACATTTTCTGCAGGACAGTAAATTAATTATTTCTGATTATTTTTTGGTATGCTGTCCATCTTATTTACTGTAATTACTCCATAGATACTTCCAGTCTGAATGAGAAATATGTTTGCAGTGTTCTTGATCTTAATGGAAATTGGTTTACGTTAAAAAAAATGTTTTATGTACAAACAACAACACTACACTACAATGAATCCACAATGCTAAGGTAGTGTGTGTCCAACCGGCCGGAGGTCTGAAGGAGGCCTTGAGATCAATGAATAGAACATTCTGGCATGTCTGAAATTATTGATAACCTCCTGGTTGTATCTCTAGACAATCCAAAAGAAAACCACAGAAAATATTTAGCACCATGGCCAAGGTATTTTGTACTCGTTGTAAGAAAGGTCTTTGGTAGTCTGCAATGAGTAATATAAAACCAGTAGTTTGTCATAGCCTAAATGTTGATACAAATGTCAAAAACTTAATTGGGATGGAAATTAATAATTGTAGGTAGGCCAAATGTAAAAATAAAATAAAAATCCTGGTGGCTATAGTTTGATCTGGTCAATGGGAATTAATGCTGTTTCAGAGGGAATACAGTAGCCATGATAAATATACACTAGGCATAGATAGATACTTACTCGTCTGGTATACCAGTAATGTGATTGCGTTTTTCATCATGCAACAGATTACACAACAGATTATGGGTTAGTGAACATAGAATATAATTTGACAGA
This sequence comes from Oncorhynchus masou masou, assembly GCF_036934945.1. Lineage (NCBI taxonomy): Eukaryota > Metazoa > Chordata > Actinopteri > Salmoniformes > Salmonidae > Oncorhynchus > Oncorhynchus masou. The sequence goes on from NC_088217.1 coordinate 56,419,355, forward strand.
TTAGGGGACCTATTGTGGATGATTCTGGGTCTTGAAAATGGGCTGCCAGTCATACACTCATACCTACCTACCAACCACCACCCCCACCACACACACACACACACACACACACACACACACACACACACACACACACACACACACACACACACACACACCCTTCCCCTTCTACCCTGCCCTCTCTCCCCCTCAGAGAGAGCCATATGACCTGGCAGGGAGAGGAACAGTTCTACTCTAGTGGCTGGCTCAGGTGTCTGACTGACAATAGAATGAGCACATGCTTAAGAAGGAGAGGTTGGAACCAAAATTACTTTCCAATTGTTTGGTTCTGAACAGAAGCATTCTTTTTTTCGTTCTGTTCCACTGTTCTGACCAGCAAAATAAAGTTCTGAACCGTTTAATCTCAAAACAAGTAACGGTTTATATCGTTCCTTTCTGTTCCTTTTTAAACCTCTGAATTATTATTATTTGTTTTACATTTAGATCAACATTACATTACTTCACCAATCAGTGCGGATATAGGAGCTTTCTATGGAGTGGGCCATCTGTAGTTGTATACATGCATTGAACTGACATAGGCACCCAATCAAAGGACCTGAGAATGAATCTAGTACTGAAAGCATAAACTACAGCTAGCTAGCACTGCAGTGCATAAAATGTGGTGAGTAGTTGACTCAAAGAGAGAGAAAGACAATAGTTTAACAGTTTTTAACAAATACATTTCTTCCAAAATTAAGGAGATGAGAGAGAGATTTAATAGATTTCACATTCACTTACTTAGCTAGCATTGACTGCAGCTAGCTAGTTTAGCCTACTCAAACACCCGGCTTAAACAGAGAGGGATGTTATGTTAGCTAGCTCGCTATGGCTAGCTGGCTATCCAAAACTGTAACGCTTCCAAGTCAAGGGAAGCTTTTGGTTTTAATAAATGTATTGCCAACGGGGCCAGCCGGTGTAACTGCTAAACTGCACTGAAGTCCACAAGCGAAGGGAAAAGGTGAGAGCACGCAGATAGACGCGAGAAATAATTAAATACAAGACTCTGTTACTATGGTGGGAGATTACAATATGGTTTTAAATACCTCAATGGACCGTAAAGGAAATCCCTACAAACTATCACCCTCATGCACTTAAGGAAATCACAAATATCATGGATATATTGGAATAAGTATGGAGGCTTAAATATCCTGACCTAGTGAGATATACATGGCGACAGCTCAATCAAGCTAATCATCTTGAATACATTCTTATGTCATTCTCGATAGCACCAAAAGTTTTAAAAAGTGTTGATGGGGACAGAATGGGGTCGGACCATCAAATAATGTATCAAAGTCTATTGGATGACCTACTTGTTTTTAACCACAACAAAATAATTTATTACTTACTTTTTCCGACATAACATTCAATGCATTTGAAAAGTATGAGAAGAATGGGAGAAACTCCCCAATAAACAGGCTACGTTACAGTCTTATTCTAAAATGGACAAAATGTTTTTCCCCCTCATCAATCTACACACAATACCCAATAATGACAAAGTGAAAACAGGTTTTTAGAAATGTGAGCAAATGTATAAAAAATAAATAATGAAATACCTTATTTACATAAGTATTCAGACCCTTTTGCTATGAGACTCGAAATTGAGCTCAGGTGCATCCTGTTTCCATTGATCATCCTTGAGATGATCTTGATTGGAGTCCGCCTATGGTAAATTCTATTGATTGGACATGATTTGGAAAGGCACACACCTGTCATATAAGGTCCCACAGTTGACAGTGCATGTCAGGGCAAAAATCAAGCCATGAGGTCGAAGGAATTGTGCGTAGAGCTCCGAGACAGGATTGTGTTGAGGGACAGATCTGGGGCAGGGTACCAAAACATTTCAGCAGCATTGAACGTCCCCAAGAACACAGTTGCCTCCTCTTAAATGGAAGAATTTTGGAACCACCAAGACTCTTCTTACTGAGCAATCGGGGAGAAGGGCCTTGGTCAGGGAGGTGACCAAGAACCAGATGGTCACTTTGACAGAGCTCCAGAGTTCCTCTGTGGAGATGGAAGAACCTTTCAGATGGACAACCATCCATGCATTACTACACCAATCAGGCCTTCATAGTACAGTGGCCAGACAGAAGCCAGTTCTCAGTAAAAGGCACATGATAGCCCACTTGGAGTTTGCCTAAAGACCATGAGAAACAAGATTCTCTAGTCTGATGAAACTCTTTGGCCTGAATGCCAAGCATCACGTCTGGAGGAAGCCTGGCACCATCCCTACAGTGAAGCATGGTGGAGGCAGCATCATACTGTGGGGATATTTTTTCAGTGGCAGGGACTGGGAGACTAGTCAGGGTCGAGGGATAGATGAACGGAGCAAAGTACAGAGAGATTCTTGATGAAAACCTGCTCTAGAGTGCTCAGGACCTCAGACTTCATCCTCATCAGACATGTTTTTTCATGGACGATACATTGGAGATAATATAAAACAATTACTGGAAACAATAGAACACTATGAAAAATCTGGGAAACCAGGCCCGGGATTCATACTGTAGCTGACTTTGAAAAGGCTTTTGATAAAGTACGAATAGAATTTATATATAAATGCCTGGAATATTTCAATTCTGGAGAATCTCTTATACAATGGGTTAAAGTTATGTATAGTGAAATAGTAAATAATGGCTACTTCTTAGAAAGTATTAAACTGTCAAGAACAGTCAAACAAGGCTGTCCACTATTGGCATATCTATTTAATATGGCCTTAGAAATTTTAGCTATTAATATCAGATCAAACAATAATATAATGGGGATAGAAATTCAGGGCTCAAAAACAAAGGTATCACTGTACGCTGATGATTCATGTTTTCTTTTAAATCCACAATTTGGATCCCTCCACAGCCTCAAAGAGGATCTAGGTAATTCTTACAACCAAATCATGATAAGTGTATTTTATTTTGCATTGATCATAAAAATATATATTTTTACATTACTGTGTAGTTTACCAATAAAAAAGTCTGACGGTGAAGTGGACATAATCGGTGTTCATATCCCAAAAGAAAGACATTATATCACTACAATACATTTTAATAGAAAGTTAGCAAAATTAGATCAAATCTTGCTACCATGGAAAGGAAAACACCTGTCTATTTGTGCAAAAATCACACTGATTAACTCTTTAGCCACACCCCTTGTTACCTATTTGCTTATTGCCTTGCCTACACCTTGTTTTTTAAATACTATTAGCAAAACATGTTCAATTTTATTTGGAACGGTAAGCAAGACAAAATATTTTTTTAAGTCCTATTTATATTATGAATATGAAATCAGAGGGCAGAAATTATTCAATATTTAAGCATTAGACCTCTCACTAAAAGCTTCAGTCATAAAAAAGTTAGACTTAAATCCGAACTGTTTCTCTATCAGATTAGTAAGGATGTCTCACACCATGTATTAGAAAGTTGATTGCAATTTCAGTTTAATCCACCAAAAATACAACTTTTACATGACAAAATGAAGCCGGACTTCAACAAATATTATTGATTAAGAAAACACAGGATGTTTGGAGAAAAAAAAAGTATAATCTTTGTAAACTATACAATTAATATTACTGGTGGACAGTTGAAGTCAGAAGTTTACATACACTTAGGTTGGAGTCATGGGGCAGCAGGGTAGCCTAGTGGTTAGAGCGTTGGACTAGTAACCGCAAGGTTGCAAGTTCAAACCCCCGAGCTGACAAGGTACAAATCTGTCGTTCTGCCCCTGAACAGGCAGTTATCCCACTGTTCCTAGGCCGTCATTGAAAATAACGTTCTTAACTGTTCTTAACTGACTTGCCTGGTAAAATTAAAACTTGTTTTTCAACCACTCCACAAATTTCTTGTTAACAAACTATAGTTTTGACATGAGGGTTAGGACATCCACTTTGTGCATGACACAAGTAATTTTTCCAACAATTGTTTACAGACAGATTATTTCACAATTCCAGTGGGTCAGAAGTTTGCATACACTAAATTGACTGTGCCTTTTAGCTTGGGAAATTACAGAAAATTATGTCATGACTTTAGAAGTTTCTGATAGGCTAATTGACACTATTTCAGTCAGTTGGAGGTGTACCTGTGGATGTATTTCAAGACTGACTTCAAACTCAGTGCCTCTTTGCTTGACATCATGGGAAAATCAAAAGAAATCAGCCTAGACCTCCTTGGGAGCAATATCCAAACGCCTGAAGGTACCACGTTCATCTGTACAAACAATAGTACGCTAGTATAATAAACACCATGGGACCATGCAACCATCATACCACTCAGGAAGGAGATGCATTCTGTCTCCTAGAGATGAACGTAATTTGGTGCGAAAAGTGCAAATCATTCTGAGAACAACAGCAAAGGACCTTGTGACGATGCTGGAGAAAACCGGTACAAAAGTATCTATATCCACAGTAAAATGATTCCTATTTCGCCATAACCTGAAAAGCCGCTCAGCAAGGAAGAAGCCACTGCTCCAAAACCGCCATAAAACAAGGCAGACTACGGTTTGCAACTGCAAAATAGTTGGGAAGAGATTTTCGATCTATCGATTTGATGGCACATGGAACTGATACACAAAACGAAGCCAGATTCAAAACCTAGAGTTTTTCTATTCAAATTAATATAAAAAATTCTTGCAACCAATAGAATGTTATATATATGGGGGGATAAAACCATCCCAGCTCTGAAAATTTTGAGAGAATGATGAGAGAATCATTAGATCATTTGCTTTGGTACTGTCCATATGTAGCTTGTTTTTGGTTACAGGTTCAGGAATGGATAAAGAATTGCAACGTTTACCTGGAGCTAACTCTGCAAATAGCAAAAAAATATATCTTTAATGTACAATCTGTAGAAACAATGAGAATAGAAAGGTTTAGAACTTTTGTGAAACATCACAGCACAGCTGAAAAATACATGGCAAATAGAACTCAAAACTAGATGGTGTTCAGAGATAGATGGGAAAGGTTGAGTGGAGTTGAATGGTGGGACTACAAAATACAATGTGTCTGTAAAATGTATATACTGTAGGTTCAGAACTTTTGTGAAACAGCACAGTTGAAAAATATATGGCAAATACAAATGAAAACTGGATGGTCTTCAGATAGATGGGAGGGATTGAGGGTAGCTGAAGGATGGGACTGAAAAAAAAGAAGAAATCGTGTCCATAAATATAAAGTATGCATAAGCTGGAAGTAGAAGTCTAAGTGTTGTTTTCCATTACTGTATTCCAATTTGTGGAGGGGTGGTAGGGTTAGGGGAAAATAATAAAGGAAAATATATATATATTTTAAATACAGTATATACAGTGCATTCGGAAAATATTCAGATCCCTTGACTTTTGTATAAATCTATGAAAATAAATCAACTGAAATATCAAATTTACATAAATATTCAGACCCTTTACTCAGGACTTTGTTGAAGAACCTTTTGCAGTGATTACAGCCTCAAGTTTTCTTGGGTATGACACTACAAGCTTGGCACACCTGTCATTGGGGTGTTTCTCCCATTCTTCTCTGCAGATCATCTCAAGCTCTGTCAGGTTGGATGGGGAGTGTCGCTGCACAGCTATTTTCAGGTCTCTCCAGAGATGTTCGACAGGGTTTAAGTCCGGGCTCTGGCTGGGCACCTGAAGGACCTTCAGAGACTTTTCCCGAAGCAACTCCTGCATTGTCTTGGCTGTGTGCTTAGGGTCGTTGTCCTGTTGGAAAGTAAAACTTGTCCCCAGGCTGAGGTCCTGAGCGCTCTGGAGCAGGTTATCATTAAGGATCTCTCTGTACTTTTCTCTGTTCATCTTTCCCTCGATCCTGACGAGTCTCCCAGTCCCTGACATTGAGAAACTTCCCCACAGCATTGTACTGCCACCACCATGCTTCACCATAGGGATTGTGCCAGGTTTCCTCCAGACGTGACGCTTGGCATTCAGGCTATCTTGTTTCATCAGACCAGAAAATCTTGTTTCTCATGGTCTGAGAGTCATTTTGGTGCATTTTGGCAAACTCCAAGCGTGCTGTCATGTGCCTTTTACTGAGGAGTAGCTTCTGTCTAGCCACTGTACCATGCCTGATTGAGTGCTGCAGAGATGGTTGTACTTTTGGAAGGTTCTCCCGTCTCTCCAGAGGAACTCTTAAGCTCTGTCAGGGTTCTTGTTCACCTCTCTGACCAAGGCCCTTCTCTCCCAATTGCTCAGTTTGGCGGGGCGGCCAGCTTTAGGAAGAGTCTTGGTGGTTCCAAACTTGGTGGTTCCAAACTGGAGGCCACTGTGTTCTTGGGGACGATATATATATACTGTATATACAGTGGGGAGAACAAGTATTTGATACAATGCCGATTTTGCAAGTTTTCCTACTTACAAAGCATGTAGAGGTCTGTCATTTTTATCATATGTACACTTCAACTGTTGAGAGACAGAATCTATAAAAAATCCAGAAAATCACATTGTATGATTTTGAAGTAATCAATTTCCATTTTATTGCATGACAAAAGTATTTGATACATCAGAAAAGTTGTACCTATGATAAAAATTACAGCCCTCCACATGCTTTGTAAGTAAGAAAACCTGCAAAATCGGCAGTGTTTCAAATACTTGTTCTCCCCACTGTATATATATTTATAGATATAAATTCTGAACAAAAATATAAACACAAAATGCAACAATGTCAATAATTTTACTGAGTTACAGTTCATATAATGAAATCAGTCAATTGAAATAAATGAATTAGGCCACAATCTATGGATTTTACATGACTAGGCAAGGGTGCTACCATGAATGGGCCTGTGAGGGCATGGGCCCACCCACTGGGGAGCCAGGCCCAGCCAATCAGAATGAGTTTTTCTGCACAAAAGGGCTTTTTTACAGACATAAATACTCAGCTTCTACCCCCATACCATAAGACCCCTGAACAGCTAATCAAGGACTATCCAGACCCCTCTTTTATGCTGCTGCTACTCTCTGTTTATTTTCTATGCATAGTCACTTTAACTCTACCTACATGTACATATTACCTCAATTACCTCGACTAACCAGTGCCCCCACACATTGACTCTGTACCGGTACCCCCTGTATATAGCATCGCTATTGTTATTTTACTGCTGCTGTTTAATTATTTATGACTTTTATTTTACATTTTTTACTTATCTATATTTTACTTAACACTTATTTATTTGTAAAACTTCTTAAAGCATTATAGGTTAAGAGTTTGTAAGTAAGCATTTCACTGTAAGGTTGTATTAGGCGCATGTGACAAATAAAATTTGATTGGATTTGATTCAGTTCCATCAGCTGTCTGTGGCTGGTGGCTGGTCTCAGATGATCCCACAGGTGAAGAAGCTGGATGTGGAGGTTCTGGGCTGGTGTGGTTACACGTGGCGTGCTGTTGTGAGGTCGGTTCGGACGTACTGCCAAATTCTCTAAAAACGACGTTGGAAGCGGCTTATGGTAAATAAACATTCACTTCTGTGACAAAAGCTTTATTGGACATTCCTGCAGTCAGCATGCCAATTGCATGCTCCCTCAAAACTTGAGAAATCTGTGGCATTGTGTTGTGTGACTGCACATTTTAGAGTGGCCTATTATTGTTCCCAGCACAAGGTGCACCTGTGTAATTATCATGCTATTTAATCAGCTTCTTGATAAGCCACACCTGTCAGGTGGATGGATTTTCTTGGCAAAGAAGAAATGTTCACTAAAAGTGATGCAAACAAATTTGTGCACAACATTTGAAAGAAATAAGGTTTTTGTGTGTATGGAATATTTCTGGGATCTTTTATTTCAACTCATGAAACATAGGACCCACACTTTACATGTTGAATTTATATTTTTTTGTCAGTGTATACAATATTAGATAGGCTATGTAACATAAAATGGTCATCAAAATGTAATAATAATAATCCGATTTTAATACTACTCATAAAAATATGACTAAAACATAATTCCACATCAGCTAACGGCGATGGGCCATTTTACATCCACCATGAAAATGTGTGATCATCCCTCTTCAACGCTGCGTAGTGCCTGGAGTCTAAACAATCTCTTTTTCACACATATTCTGCTTCTTTCCGGTCCTCCCTCCTTCTCTCTCTCTCTCTCTCTCTCTCTCTCTCTCTCTCTCTCTCTCTCTCTCTCTCTCTCTCTCTCTCTCTCTCTCTCTCTCCCCCCCTCCCATAATCTACAGGCCCATAGGCTTATAACTATGGGCCTTATAACTTGATTTCAACCTAGCAATTACTTAATGTTCTCTCTATACTATAAATGTCCTGAAGACATGTATTGGAATAGTGTTTCAAGACACATTATTACATTATGGTTTTAACTCCAACATTAAGTGAAACCAATACAGTGGCAGTTGAGTTTACGCTGATGTGAGAGCAGAATACAGGTATAATTTATGACCAGTAAAATGTTTCCGTTTGTTTTCAAATCCTCAAAAGAACTAAGTGTCATCTGTCACAATAGTTGGCGTAACCTCAATCTGCCAGATGACAGGGTGTTTTTAACATCCCCAACATGTCTGAAAAGTCAACTGTAAACTTGTCTGTAAGCACACACATACCCACACACACACGAACAAACACACACACAGATACACACAGGGACGTAGGCAGACAGACAGATGGGCAGGCGCACACACGCACACACACAAACTGCTGAAAATGATCGCCTCAGCCTCTTCTCACAGCCCTAGTAACACTAAGGTTTGTCACTTTGAAACAATTTATTCTGTTGGATTCCAGACTAAAAAGAAAGACTTGTTTTACACTTCATGGCTGCTTTTAAGTCGTTTTAAAAATAGCTAAAAAGCTACTGAGCTGTCGCCATGGCTACTAACGTTTGAGTGAGTCTGTTCTTTTTGTCTCTGATACATGTTTTCATGTGATGATAAACAAACACAATCATGAGAATTAGGGTAATATAATGTAAAATATACTGACATCAATATTACAAATAATGTTAGAATAATAAGAGAATTTGAGGTGTGGCATTTCAATATTCACAAGGTCACCGAAATGCATCTTTTCATACCTGCACACCAAAAGAAATGCAGGCCTGTTTGCGTGATGCACTGTATGTCTTATCTGGTTGAGAGGAGTTTGTTTTCCTAAAAGGTTTTATAGTAAGGTTGGTGCATAGGTCATGAGTCATGACCCTTCCTATGATGCAGATCACATGGTGAACTTGAGAGACTTGAGGTGTGACCCTTACTACTCATCCACAAGCACTTCTAACCAAACCTTCCATTGTACCTTTCTTCAAAAACATTGCCCCTCTATATGGGTTTGATGGTTGATCACATGTAGACCATTCCTATGACCTAGGATTGAACGGTATTCATGGATCAAAGTGGCAAACAACACATTTGTTCAGTCCACAATAAAAAACAACTACTCCTCCCAAGTTCCAAGAATTTTCACGCAGTACATTCTATACTGCCTCTCACACACGTGCACATACACACGTACATACACACACACACACACACACACACACACACACACACACACACACACACACACACACACACACACACACACACACACACACACACACACACACACACACACACACACACACACACACACACACACACACACACACACACACACACACACACACACACACACACACACACACACACACACACACACACACACTGTAAATTCCAACTATAATAAACACACAAACTATTTGCTTAGTAAAACGATGTGAAGATAAAACAAGCCCAAGGCATTTTTAACTTCTGAAGAAATTTGAAGGAAGTTGCTGCCAGCGCAAATAGATAAATAGATAATGGCGGGATGCTTAAGTGGGGGGAAGGGAAACGCTCAGACGGAATAATTGAGTCAGCGAAGCGCGGGGCTGTGAGCCAGTGAGGATCTGGAGCTGTTTGTCTGCATGCTGCTTTACCGTTGAAAATCGGCCAAGCGAGCCTCCGCGCGTGGCAGAGTGTGTGCGGAAAAGTAATGCGCTCGCTCTTCCATTCCAGAGAAGTTCACCATTCTCCCGAACTATTAAAAACACTATCCTCGGAAACATATGCTGCTTCGTCATGAGATACAAGCAACTGTCAAAAAAAAAAAAAAACTTGAAAAAAAGTGGGATTGAAAAGCGCGTTTATGTATCTGGGCATCTCATCGCTTCTCACGTCGTAGCTGGACTGGACTGGCAGGTCACACAGGTGGAATGTCAAATAGCAGGTAGCTCTTTGGTAGATTTTAGAGATGAGCCCGACCTAACATCTCTATTGGCTAAACGTTACTCGTCTATGAATGTATTTGAAAATGTTCTCGTGATGATGGGGTCCATTACCTTCTGAAAGTCTTTTGATAAACACCATTTACAGACAACATGTTTGACATTTTACAAGAACATTCGTGAAGAACGGTGCAAAAACTTTCTGTTAATTCAATACGTGAAGGTTCAGTAGCCTAACCAGCCGTTATCCGACTCGCTTACCTTTCGTAAAATCCACTGGGAGAGGATCACAATGGTCCAACCGAGTACCTTCATCGCAGCACACCTTCCGTTGCGGACCACCCTGACACTACGAGCCTCTTTGGGTTAACATACACACAGCAGCAACAGCAGGCAGGGAGCACACACAAAAAAATCACAAAAAGTTTCGATATTATCAGTTTCGGTATTTATCAGTCTATTTTACAGTGACACGATCAACTAGTTGTAGGCTTCGCTTCTCCGGTCCGTTTCGTTAGTGTAATGCATATCCATAGTTTAGAAGGATGGATGCTGACGGAAGTCGGGAAGTTTGCGCGCAGAGGCAAAGTCACCTTCGCAAGAAGAGAACGCATAGGCTACGAGAGTGAAGATCACGAGAGCATCTTCTGTTCCACTCAAAGCTAGAGAGAAAATGTCGTTGGTTTGTTTGCTCTCCTTCTCTCTCTCTCTCTCTCTCTCTCTCTCTCTCTCTCTCTCTCTCTCTCTCTCTCTCTCCCTCTCTCCCTCTCTCTCTCTCTCTCCTTCTCTCTCGACAGGTAGCCTACCGTTATACTTCTCCCTCACCTGTATGCAAATACAAAATACCAGCCTTGTTTAGCCAACTGAACTGGTGTGTGCTTTTTACAAATATAATCCCAGAACTGTCGGTAAAAGTTGGCACAAATCTGGAGGCGAAAGAACACTTGAACTATTAAAGGAGAGCCGCAAACTCTAGGAGCTCAGATGCAATAATTGAATAACCTAATAGCCAACGTTTCGACAGACAAGCTGTCTTCATCTGGGTATAATATATATATATATATATATATATATATATATGTTTGTCGAAACGATGGCGGTTAGGTTATTCAATTATTGCATCTGAGCTCCTAGAGTGTGCAGTTCTCCTTTAATGTTTCAAACGTTTTATTATATCATTTACACATTTATTTAGTTTGAATTGCACCCCCCAAATACTGGAAGAGGATCTTGGTTCACACTAGTTAATCATCATGGGAGGTTATGGCCGAGATGATTGTTAGGCTGTGCACATTCGTTTTCTCGATGTTTGCAGTCAGCAGACCACGATATTCTAATTATCTCAGACCTTAGTCCTGCTTGACACTAGGCCACTCTGCATGTCTGTAAACTATAGCTTTTATTCAAATGACACACTTACAATTACACAGGAAAATAATAATGCAAGCAAGCCAGTAGGGCTAATGTTAACATTCATATAAACATTTATACTTTAGGCTACTATGAGATCATTAGTTTGAGTAGAAAATGTGAGGTGAGAGAATTTTGTCCCTTCAACCTTTTTTCCTTTATTCCTTGTTTATTCCTTGTTATTCCTTTATTCCTTGTTATTCCTTTATTCCTTGTTATTCCTTTATTCCTTGTTATTCCTTTATTTCCTTGTTATTCCTTTATTCCTTGTTATTCCTTTATTTCCTTGTTCCTTGTTCACCATCACCTTGACCTGCTGTCTTATGCACAACAGCCCATCCCTTTCTTTCTTTCTGTCTTTCTCAATTTCTCTTTCTAGTGTTATTGATCATGTACGGTTATCTCATGAAAAAGAGGGAGAACAAAGTTTTTTTTGTCTAACTAAATTTGCCACCTTCTGAAATGCAAACATAACATATCAAGAAATGTTCAATTTTAAGACAGATTTGACAGATTATTTATCTTTGTTCGCAATTAATTAATGTGTAGAGAAGGCTATACAAAATTAGCAGTATCTCGGCTTGCAGTCGGTAGTGTTGCTTTAAAAGCTGTGGTAAATACAGGAAGGAACTCCACATCACCCTGAGAGGATGATTCAAAACTCCATTCTCTGTAAACAATTTTGAAATATTAATGTCCAATGGGTATAGGGCATGGTGACCTCAGATCTCTCTTCATTTACAGTCAAGCTATTTGCAGTTTACCATCCATGTCTGTCCGTTAACCAACACACACACACAGGCCCTTACAGACCTGAAGCCACTTTCTAATTTTACAATATTGATACGGAGGGTCTTTGGTGTATGTAAAGCACTTACGGCCTATGTGCTACTGTTCCTTAGTGACTGTGATGGAGAACATGGCTCAGCCTCACGGCATGGCATGATGCAGTATGTGTCAACCCCCAGCCAGGTTACCTCTGGCCAAAGTGCACAAAGTGCATGTCGATGAACTCAGAGAGGGTGCGTCCGACGTGGCACTCGTTTCCATACACAGTGCACCACGTATACAGTGCACCACGTACACAGTGCACCACGTACACAGTGCACCACGTACACAGTGCACCACGTACACAGTGCACCACGTACACAGTGCACCACATACACAGTGCACTGGGAAAGGGAATGGAGTGCCATGTCAGAGACAGTGGGGGCCAGAGTTTGAGTTAGCATGGGAGGAGCAGGGGTGCATGGAGAGCAACTCTTAGATGGAGAGGGGAGTGACAGACTGATATAAATGATTTCATTTCTGAAATTATAGGCCAAAAGTGTATTTTGTTGGATCTGTTGCTTGCTTGACTATGGAGCGTGAAAGGCCAGTGCATCTCCCCACACTGACAATGTGGCTCTTTACTGCCACCTGGTGAAGGAAACATGCCATTTGTTAGTTTTTTTCAATTGAAAACAGGGCCCGGTTTGTCAAAACACTACACACAATTAGCATCATCCTACACCAAAGTAGCACAACACTTCAGATCATTTGCCAGATGGAACACTTTTGTCAAAACTATACACGACTTCATAAAAATTATATTTTGTTACCATACGAAACACACATTTCATATGACTTCAATCTTTTTTAACTAGTTACACACTGCTGTTGCTAACCTAAAACACTTTTAGCAAGTCTAATTGTCAGTGATTAGAGTACTGTAAATGAAGTACACAGAAAGTGCAACTATAAACACTACACAAGACCAATGCTGCAGACAGGAACATATCATTTATTTCTCTTTATATACCCAAATCAGTCAACATGGAAAATCACAACAAAACATGTCCCAGTTTTCATGCTACTACATAACACTGTTAGCTCAGCAAGCAGACAAACGTAACATACTATCCAGTACAGGATACAATTACAGTAAATATAAAAAAAAATCTGAAAAAAACCTGACAATATTGTACAGAAAATACTACAGTAAACATACTATACATGATCTCTTCGCCTAGCTAGATCTGGCCAGAGAATTTCATCAACATCACAAGCAATATCGTCATTAGCAAGACAACATGGGACTTGGTCACAGGCGTCCTCCATGCCCTGAATGAGGGGTACCTGAGCCTGGAGATCGTAAACCTTCCTCCGCCATGCAGAGAAAAACTATTTGATAGGGTTTAAAAACGGAGAGCATGGTGGAAGGTATAGTACTGTCAACTGTGGATGGTGTTGAAACCAGTTCTGGACCAAAGCAGAGCGGTGGAATGACGCATTGTCCCAGATGACCGTGTATTGCATCTGGTGCATTTCATTACCTGCTGTGATGATGTGGTGCAATCGGTCCAAAAATGTGCGAATGTGAGGTGTGTTGTAAGGGCCCATTTTGGCATGACGGAGGACAACCCCATGCTGTGAAATGGCAGTGCAAAGGGTGATCTTACCCCCACGTTGCCCTGGGACATTGATTATAGCCCTGTGGCCAATGATATTTCTGCCTCTCCGTCTTGCTTTTGTGAGGTTGAACCCTGCCTCATCAATATATATATTAATTCATGCAGGATTTCCTCAGCATCCATCTGCAAAACTCCCTGAAATACAGTGAAAGACAAGATTGTGTAGTTCAGGTTTAGTATACAGTCAATGTAAAAAAAAAAAAAATATTGTGTGCAGTATGCAACATCAGTGCTAAAGTGAACAATACAAACCTCCACATACTCATTTCGCAGCCGTTTGACCCTCTCTGAACTCCGCTCAAAAGGCACTCGATAAAGTTGTTTCATTTGAACCTGATGTCTTTTCAGGATGCGTGCCAGTGTTGACAGAGACCTGATGGACATTATTGAAAATGGCAAGGTCACCGATAATGTTGGCTTGTAGTTCTCTGAGCCTGATAGCATTATTGGCCAAAACCATGTTTCTTATCTCTCGCTCTTGTTCTTCCGTGAATATGGGCCCCCTTCCTCCTTGTCGTTCCCGACCCTCAATCCTATGTAGAGAATAATACATGTAACTTACTGTACAATGTCACAGGAAGGGGTATCACAAGTGCTGACATGGTGCATACAATAAGCGGCTGATCACTGTAACTGTTGACAGATCTAAGATTTGGCTGAACTCTCAGTCCAGCCTCCCTCAGCGTCAATCCGTGGTTCACAACATGGTACACTAGTGTTGCACGAATGTAATTTGATAAGTTTGGTCCTCTTCTTTTTGTGGACGTTCTCCTCCTGCTTCAGGTCTTCCTCGACCTCTGGCTCGGCCTCTGCCTCTTCCTCTACCTCCTTCTCTGTGTACTCCTCCTCTCACCCTCACTCTTCTTCTGACTCCTTCCATTGTGGTTGAAGGCAGGTGAACATACCTGCTGCATTTTTATAGTGCTTAAACCTGATTGGTGTGTCTACAATTTAGCAATCATGTGTTTGTGCACCTGATGGCTGTGTTTAACAGATTGACTCATAGGTGTGGTAATTGGGCAGTCAGTGCTTTGGAATTGCAAGGAAGTGACATCATACTTCTGTGTCTGATGTATACAAGAGTGTTTAGTGTTTTACAAACAGTGTGAAGCTGACAATGTGCTTACAGTTGTGCAAATCTAGCCTTGTGTTTGGCTCCTTGAGTGTAAGGTTTTGCTAATTGTGGGAAAAGTTCAATTTTAGTGTGTAAGCAATCGTAAAAAACTGTAATAGGGTAGATGACGGTACAGCTGCATAGCGCATACCCTCCAATATCGTGAGAAAAACAACAAACAAATACAAGCTTTGAACTTTTTAGCACCTAAAATGTTGGCAGTATTTAAAAAAAAAAAAAGTAAAGACAAGAAAAGTGAGATGGCAGTGTCAGGTCTCCTTGGCGATTACTGTACACCATGTGACTGATACCAGTCAGTAGAGAGGCCTATTGATGCACAAGAAGGGAAAAAAAAGATGAACTCCACTTAACATAATTTAGGCATTTGCTCAAATAGGCTATATCACTCACATCATCCTAATACGTCTTCACAACTTCACTCTCCATGATAATGTGATGAAGTGATAGACAATTCGGTGACAGACACTTCAGTGGCAGTCTTATGTAACAGAATTCTTCTATCAATCCTGATTTGTCTTCAAATATCTATGGAGAAGCTCTATTGGAATACTAAAGTTAGACTCAAAATGTAGTAGTGACAGACAGAGTGGCAGAAACATTTTTCTATCAACCCTGATTTGACTTCAAAGTCATATTCCAAATGACAGTTGGAGTTATTTATGTTTTGCAACCCTGGCCTGGGCCTATTTCTCATTTCTCGTAGTCTCAATTTGCAATACAACTATGCATTTATTTATTCTATCTCTCTCTGCCGTGTTGCTTTGTAGGATTACAAACAAATGTCTCTTCTTCTTTCATTTCATCTCTTTCCCAGACGCGGTGCGAGACTACGGCCTTGCGGGGTTGCGGGTTGCTGCGAGTTGCAATATGTGATCAACATTGAAAGTGGCAGTTGAATTTCACCCAACTGCTGATGTGCTCTGTACCACTTAGTACAGCCACTCCTGCTCTACTCTGGTCCCTCTCTGCTCCACACGACACACTGCGCTGCTTAGCGCTGCGTGGTTAGGGCTAATGAAGGAACATGCTCGGGGAGAATGAGAACCATTTGCTATATAATCTCCACATAATTTTGCCCCTCCCCCTTAGTCCTCAGTCACCACTCCCAAACTGCATAGCTATTCAACAATGATGAAAGGGAACGATGAAAGAGAATGCAATTCCAACTCTTGTCTCAGTTTCAGTATCCCTCTATCGTGGGCCAATTATGACATCATCCTGTATTATTGGGCCATGTGCTAGCTGTTAACTGCTTACTGTGTTTGCTTAGAAACAGGCACATACAGTGTTCAGGATGTCTTGCATGTGTGTGGACTCCCAGTGTGAATTGAATTTATTTGGGTAAAAAACATATACAACAAAACACTTGTTTCCAGCGTGGACTGGAGTGGCAGCGTGGACCGGAGTGGTCCTCCAGTGTGGACTCCAGAGTAGTAGGCAGTACCGTCAGCATTTAGAGTGCCTTGTTTTTGTGTAGACTACCAGTGAAGTCGAGAGGAACAACAGTAGCAGGTAGATAGCAGCAGTAAATCACACAGACAGGACAGACCAACCTGGCACATCACTAATTACATCAACACTATCTCAGCTACACATCCCACACAACATAAGCATACACGCACACACACACACACACACACACACACACACACACACACACACACACACACACACACACACACACACACACACACACACACACACACACACACACACACACACACACACACACACACACACACACACACACACACACACACGACAGACACACACACGACAGACACACACACACGACAGACACACACACACGACAGACAGAGCAATGCCTCAACATTGGGAACAATGGTAGGATCAGCTCAATTACAGAATCCCATTTACCCTAGTACAATATTTGAAGTAGTGTACAAGACACACACACAGAGCAAAAGTGTGCATGGTAGATAAAGATCTGGAGAGAGGAGAGAGACAGAGGAGCAGAGAGAGAGAGAGATTGAAAGAGAGGGAGAAAGATTGAGAGGGAGAAAGAGAGAGAGCAAGATTCCTAGTGAGAGGGAAAGACAGTATTTCTAGCATTCTTCCAGTAGAGCACGTATACACCACCCAGGTACACAGAGGATTAAAGGCACAGAGCCTGTCCTCCCCTCTCACTTGTCCTGAATGACACCCCATTTCCTCCCTATATAGTGCATTACTTTTGACAAGAGCCCTATGGCCATTCAATAGGGTATAGGGTGCTATCTGGGACATATACCCAATCCCCCCCCTCCCAGCCCGTCCCAGGGTGCCCTGTTCAGGGGCCAGGCGTCACAATAGCACCAGGTCAGCCACAACTAATGGAACCTTTTGTACCGTGGAAACACTCATTTCCCTCTGTAGTGAGGAGCTATTTCAGACATCTGTGTGTGTGTGTGTGTGTGTGTGTGTGTGTGTGTGTGTGTGTGTGTGTGTGTGTGTGTGTGTGTGTGTGTGTGTGTGTGTGTGTGTGTGTGTGTGTGTGTGTGTGTGTGTGTGTGTGTGTGTCAGTCAGTGGTGATATGAAACCAGGTCGTTTGTTTTCCTTCTGATTGATTTGAGATTGAAGAACCCAGGAAAGGAAAGGGGTGCGGAGCTGTACGGAGCACTAGTCAGGGAAATGTTGGTAGGGATGTTATAGGATTATGCCGTTGTCATTCAAATGTTTTGTTGCAGGGGAGAATTTCAAAGAATGAGTAATGACTGTTAATGGGCAGCCGAGGGAGGAGAGGAGCGCAGAGGAGAGGAATAATTTGATGTGATTCTATCTGTCTGTTAGAACATGATGCTGCTGTACAGGGTTTTTGACAGTCACACGTTGGTGATCCTCTGTAGTTGACCATTTTAAGCTAGCACGTCGACCTTAATAAAACAAAATTAGTTTGGTTAATCACACAGACAAGAATTTTAGAAATGTGACTTCTCATGCGGGCACAGTGACAACCTCTCACTCTCCTCCCTCCTCCTCTCTGGTTCAGCCGCCAGGAGGCATAAGCAATGACAGGTAGCAGCCCTCTCTCTCCCTTGGGGTCTGGGCAGGGGAGCGGGGGTGAGAAGGGATGGGGGATGCTGAATGGGAGTGTGTGTGTGTTTGTGTGTGATGTGCTGAAGTGACAAGGAGGGGAGTGTGTGTGTGTGTGTGTGTGTGTGTGTGTGTGTGTGTGTGTGTGTGTGTGTGTGTGTGTGTGTGTGTGTGTGTGTGTGTGTGTGTGTGTGTGTGTGTGTGTGTGTGTGTGTGTGTGTGTGTGTGTGTGTGTGTGTGTGTGTGTGTGTGTGTGAGTGTGTGAGTGAGTGAGTGAGTGAGTGAGTGAGTGAGTGAGTGAGTGAGTGAGTGTGTGAATGTGTGAGCGTGTGAGCGTGTGTGCGTGGTGCTGAGTTGACGAGCAGGATTATCAACTCAAAGATGCCTTCCTGCAGATAAGAGGTCTCCAGGGAGGAGTCTGAGATGGTAAAGTCTGTTTAACGGTGGGGCTGTCACACACACACACACACACACACACACACACACACACACACACACACACACACACACACACACACACACACACGCACGCACACACACACACACACAGTCCTAACTCTTAACTCTCACACTGGTCTGTACTCAGAAACGAGTAAATCTACACATTTCTGACCCCCTAAAGCAAACATCCAGCTCCTCAGAGCTGCAGTGCAGTGTGGGGGTAAACAGGAGCTCATCCCCCTGGTTCCTCCCTGGTTGTACCATGTTAGCAGAGCTCAGTGAAGTCCCCCCACCAGTCTCCACTGAGCTGACCCTTCTAGTGCTTAGGATGTGTCCCAAATGACACCATATTCTCTATACAGTATATTTACACTACTTATGACCAAGGCCCTGTTGTGTGTAGCTAACCTTCCTATGTAGTTAGGGGCCGATTCAGACTAAGCACGCATTACCTACGCACTTCTCAGTAGTTGGTATTCAGACTTATCTGAAGGAGGTACGTAATGAGGTTTACGGGTATGATTCTGTTGCAGGCACTAAATACATTTAATTCAACCCCAGAAAACACCCACTCGGTAGCCTACCAATTTGATCAGGCAGTTTTTGTTATATTCGTTTTTCTGTTAATTTATCTAAAGCAATCCCTTTAAATACGATGTTCTTTTTAATTAGAATTTGATCGGCACAAGACTTGAATGTAGACTATGTAGAATGGCTTCAGAATATCAAATCAAATCAAATGTTATTTGTCACATACACATGTTTAGGAGATGTTATTGCGGGTGGAGCAAAAAGCGTGTATTTCTAGCTCCAACAATGCAGTAATATCCAACAATTTCACAACATTACACACAAATCTAAAGTAAAGGAATGGAATTAAGAATATATAAATATTTGGACGAGCAATGTCTTAGTGGCATAGACTAAGATACAGTAGAATACAATACAATATATACATATGAGATTAGAAAAGCAAAATACGTAAACATTATTAAAGTGACTAGTGTTCCATTATTTTACCTTTATTTAACTAGGTAAGTCAGTTAAGAACAAACTCTTATTTTCAATGATGGCTTAGGAACAGAGGGTTAGCCTGTTCAGTGGCAGAACGACAGATTTGTACCTTGTCAGCTCGGGGATTTGAACTTACAACCTTTCGGTTACGAGTCCAACACTCAACACTCTGCTGCTTCCTGAAGTCCACGATCAGCTCCTTTGCTTTGTTGATGTTGAGTGAGAAGTTATTGTCCTGGCACCACACTCCCAGGGCCCTCACTTGATTCCTCTCGGCTGTCTCGTAATCTTTGGTAATCAGGCATACTACAGTCAGGAAGTCCAACACCCAGTTGCACAGTGTGGGGTTCAGACCCAGGGCCCCGAGCTTAATGATGAGCTTAGAGGATACTATGGTGTTGAATGCTGAGCCATAGTCAATGAACAGCATTCTTACATAGGTATTCTTCTTGTCCAGAAGGGATAGGGCAGTGTGCAGTACAAAGGCGATTGAATCGTCTGTGGATCTATTGGGGGTGGTAAGCAAATTGAAGTGGGTCTAGTGTGTCAGGTAAGGTAGAGATGATATGAACCTTGACTAGTCTCTCAAAGCAATTAATGATGACAGAAGTGAGTGCTATGGGGCGATAGTCATTTAGTTCAGTTACCTTTGCTTTCATGGGTACAGGAACAATGGTGGACATCTTGAAGCATGTGGGGACAGCAGACTGGGATAGGGAGAGATTGAATATGTCCTTAAACACTCCAGCCAATGTTATTCATCGACGCTACCCGGAACATATCCCATGATATGTTCAAGATTGTGATCAAAACAATATTGGGGAAGGGATTCTTATTGGTCAGATCAGCATTCCACAGCACGGGTACTTCCTGTTTGAGTTTCTGCCTATAGGAAGGGAGGATCAAATGGAGGCGTGATCAGATTTGCCGAAAGAAGGGCGGAGGAAAGCCTTGTAGGCATCCCTAAAGTTGGAGTAGCAGTGGTCGATTGTTTTAGCAATGCAAGTACTACATACAGTCAACGTGTTGATAGAACTTTGCTGTTAAAATCCCCAGATACAATAAATGCGGCCTCAGGATATGTGGTTTCCAGTTTGAATAAAGTACAGTGAAGTTCTTTCAGGGCCGTCATGGTATTGGCTTGAGGGGGGATATACACGGCTGTGACTATAACCAAAGATAATTCTCTTGGAAGGAAATACGGTCGGCATTTGATCGTGAGGTATTCTAGGTCGGGTGAACAAATGGACTTGAGTTCCTCTATGTTATCACAATCACACCATGAGTAGTTAATAATGAAACATACACCTCCACCCTTCTTCCCAGAGAGATATTAGCCATGAAAACATATGCATATTTGTCTCCATTTAAAAACACTCTGATTTCACACATTGTTTATGTTTAGGGAATCATCATGAATCTTATGAATCGTCATGGAAAAATAGAGCCTTCATACACAAACAAAAAAAGGTGATTTGATTCATTCTGAAAGTTGCCACATTCAATTCATCAATGGTGACGTTGGAAGTCGGCCTAGAATAGGCCTATAATTATAATATAGAGAATAGTGTACATTAGTATGTACTAATAAATATAACCCAATTGCCAACACTGACCATGGAACTGTGTGATGGCACGTGCCAAGTCTTGCGCTGTGCATCAAGTTTAAGGTAACAGTTTGAGCTCCATAATGAGCTCCATAATGATTTAATAAGCCTACATGTTCCTATTAATGTTTACTACAATTTGTATTTGGCCTTCATTAAATAATATCCACTATTACTTGACCCTCAGCCACAACCTCAAGGACTGACAGCGTTTATAAAGGAAATAAATAAAAGGTTGGCTAATTCAGTTAGCCAATATATTATTACTCATATATTATTATATCGGTCACTGCTTTAGAAGCTTCTGATAGGCTAATTGACATCATTTGAGTCAATTTGAGGTGTACCTGTGGATGTATTTCAAGGCCTACCTTCAAACTCAGCGCCTCTTTGCTTGACATCATGGGAAAACCAAAAGAAATCAGCCAAGTCCTCAGAAAACAATTGTAGACCTCCACAAGTCTGGTTCATCCTTGGGAGTAATTTCTAGACGCCTGAAGGTACCACGTTCATCTGTACAAACAATAGCACGCAAGTATTAACACCATCAACACCATTAACACACAGCTGTCATACCGCTCAGGAAGGAGACGCATTCTGTCTCCTAGAGATGAACGTACTTTGGTGCGAAAAGTGCAAATTGTTGGAAAAATGACTTGTGTCATGCACAATGTAGATGTCCTAACCGACTTGCCAAAACTACAGTTTGTTATCAAGAAATTTGTGGAGTGGTTGAAAAACAAGTTTTAATGACTCCAACCTAAGTGTATGTTTTCTTCCGACTTCAACTGTATACATACAGTACCAGTCAATAGTTTGGACTCGTTCTAATTCTTGTGTTTTTCTTTATTTGTAATATTTTCTACATTGTAGAATAATATTAAATACATCAAAACTATGAAATAACATATGGAATCATGTGGTAACCCAAAAAGTGTTAAACACATATATATTGTATATTTGACATTCTTCAAATTAGCCACCATTTGCCTTGATGACAGCTCACTCTTGGCATTCTCTCAACCAGCTTAATGAGGTAGTCACGTGGAATGCATTTAGATTAACAGGTGTGCCTTGTTAAAAGTTCATTTGTGGAATTTCTTTCCTTCATAATGTGTTTGAGCCAATCAGTTGTTGTGATAAGGTAGGGGTGATATACAGTAGAGGTCCATTTTAAGTCCATTTTATTGCAAGAACAGCTCAAATGTGACCGACCGCCTTGATTCTGTCTTATGTAGCAAAATTTGAAATTGTGTTTTTACATTGAGTAAAATCAGAGACTCAGAGCTACAAAATGTCATATATCACACACTGCATTTGAGGAAGAATGGGAAAGTAACTGTGCTTTGAAAGTTGATAAACTTGTAACCTCACTTTTGAGAAAATGGCCTTTGAATGTGTTGGTGTCAACTGGAGAGCTCTCCTTTGTCTACACCCATTCAGCATTGCCACCCATCTCTTTAAGGGTTTACATGTGAGGTCATATGCTAAACAGTGAGTAGTTTAGTAAAGATTAAGACCAAAAGTGGTAAAAGTAGTAACGTACAATAAGGAAATATACCAGGTGAACAGAAAGTGTCCAGATAAAAATATTTTATAAATATTAGATGACGCTTACCCAGACACACTTGTCTAAATTGATGGGTCATGTGAAAGAAAGGCTATAACCCCCATATCTTACGAAGTGGATGGTCTCTACAGATGGTGTAACGTTACAGCGAAATGGTTACTTGCATAATAGCAATATCAGAAACAGATATAATATACAGTATGTAGAAGAACAACAACAATATAAGTGATAGATGAGGTGCATACAATCAGGAGTAAAGTGGCTGAGCAGCAGGAAAAAAAATAGTAGCAGCAACGTATGGCGTGTGTGTTAGGAGAGAGTCATTTGAATAGAGGCACTGCAGCTAGTACTCGCCCCCAGTGATGAACTGGTCCGTCCGAACCACGTATGAACAATAATCTATATTCAGAGAGGCTGTTTCTGTCCCGCCCTTGACTTTGATGCAGTGCATGTGATGTCTGTTAAGCGGAGCAACACAGGGAAACCCAAGAACAGACTCAGATGAGGAAACAGGGATGAATGAACCAACATATTTATTGTTACACAGGGAGATATGGAGTGCAGATACAGGGAAGCTCGGATGAGTTGCAGGAAAACCAGATGTGGAGACTGAGGTTGGAGTTAGCTGAGTAGACCAGGGTAAACAGGTCCAGAGGGGAATCCAAGTGGTGGTGAGTAAACTCCAGTGCAAGGTAGTTGGGTGGTGAGATGTGGAACAGGAGACAGGAGCCAGAGACAGAGCGGTAACTGCAATGAGAGAATGAACAGTGTCAGGCAGGGAAACAGGCACAGCAGAGGAACAGGATCTTGAATAATCATAAATGGCTAGAATCATGAACTGACCGAGCAGAGATTACGATCTGGTAGAGTGGAAGTGGCAGGACTAAGTATTTGTAGCAGTCTTGATTATGGAATGAGTTGCAGCTGGTAGGGATCTGCTCTGACTCCAGCACACCTGTCTCCACTCACACAATCACACAGAGAGGGAGAGGGAGAGAGAGAGTGTGCAGGGGAAGTAACTGCAGGTTAAGAAGACACCGGATGAACACCAGAGGGCGTAGCAGGAGCAGATGTGACAGTGTCCATAGCCTCTTCGTCACAAAACTCCCTGATCTTCTCAAACATATCTGTCTGTATAACTATGTCCAGTCCAGGTGGTACTTGTACAGGCCGACCATCTATGGGAAGAAGGATGTCAGCATTGTGCAACAGCTGAAACCATGTCCCGACTGAGTTCGACAACAACACCAGGCTCCAGAGCATCGAAGTTGTAAAACAGGAAATTACAAAAAAATGATGTGAGATCAATAAATGTAGTGCCAATCATGTTGGAGGTAAATGAAATAATCAAAACGTGTTGCTCATGCTTTACATATCAAGTGTTTTCATTGATTCCTTGTAGAGACTCCACACCTCTGCTTTTGTCGCATGAGATGGCAGCAGCTTTCTACCAAGTCTTTGTGTCCTGGGTGGTGTCCTGGTAATACTATTGCATTATCTTCTGCGTAGTTGTTGAAGTTCACAACTCGCTGCAAGTCCTCATTCAGGTGTAACCTGTGCTTGCTTGGGCCAGCTCTCTTTTTGATGGGAGGCATAAGACCATTCTCCTTGTATGACTGGTGGAGGAGAGTCAGGCGTGTTCTACTGATGCTGAAAGACAAATTCCAGATACAAATATTTTGGCATTATTATACAATAGATAGCCGTAATCACCATCAGACAAGCCTGGCTAACTTGATGGGTCATGTAATCGTCATTAGGCTATAACTAGCAATGAGAAATGGCATTCTGAGATAACATTAGTACACACAGCTCATAAACTTAATGTTAGCTAGACAGCCAGCTATCTATCGTCAGCTAGCTAGCTAATAGTACATTTTAACTTGGGATCTTCTGTTTATTCATGTAGCTAGCTAGCAATGAACCATAATCACAATCTATAGAGTACTAGCAATGCAAACCAATTGTCATAGATAGCTAAATATAACCAAATAGGTTCAATGTTAGATAGTTAGCTAGCTAACATTAGGCTATAACTAGCAATGCGAAACGGCATTCTGAGATAACAATACTACACACAGATCATAAATGTAATGTTAGCTAGCGAGTCAGCCATCTAACTTCATTTAGCTAGCTTTAACTTTCAAAGAAAACAACTTTCTGACAAAATTAGAAATGCATGTCTAAAACTGTAGCTAGACTCTTACCCGTATACATGGATGAACGCTTCACGACTGACTGCAACCCCTTTCATTAGATAAGACGTCCTGTGTCATTTCCATTTTGTTTGTACAGCTTGCTTGGCCCGTTGTGTCAAGTCACTCTGGTTCACACGGACCGTGTGCAATGGCATAAGAATAATCTTAAACTTTGACCATTTTACTCGACCTTATGCCATTACTGGTTCGGCTGTTTTCATGTTATCCAGAGCTTTGGTGACTGCAACTGTGCTCCTTTACAACAATTTAATGACACTTTTTTGCCAACATTTACTGACACCGGCCATATTCAACGGGTGTTGAGCGTTTGTAAATTCATCAGTTATTCTGCGCTCTGGCACACTCAGACGAGAGTGCTCTGAAACAGTTGTTGCAGTGACATTCTATTGAAATGGATACTTGCATAGTGGAGTATTTAGTGAAGTTTTACCACATGATACATTTAAAAAAAGCAGTGTTAAACAGGATTACATAAACATACTGACCAGCTCAAATAGACAGAAGCGTGCTATATGGCAGACCAATCCAAACTCTTCTCTCGGCATGTCCAGCCCACTCATTATCTCAGCCAAAAATGTTCAAATGTTCAAACGGCTCTCCTGTGAAGTAGTGACCTGTGACATATGCCTAGTTTCCTGAAGCGGGTCACAATTAATCAAATAGAAATGACAGTCCATCATTACTTTAAGACATGAAGGTCAGTCAATCCGGAAAATGTTAATAACTTTGAAAGTTTCTTCAAGTGCAGTCGCACAACCAATCAAGCGCTATGATGAAACTGGTTCTCATGAGGACCGCCCGAGGAAAGGAAGACCCAGAGTTACCTCTGCTGCAGAAAATAAGTTCATTTGAGATACCAGACTCAGGAATTGCTGCCCAAATAAATGCTTCACAAAGTTCAAGTAACTGACACATCTCAACATCAACTGTTCAGAGGAGACTGTGTGAATCAGGCCTTCATGGTCTAATTGCTGCAAAGAAACCACTACTAAAGGACACCAATAATAAGAAGAGACTCGCTTGGGCCAAGAAACACAAGCAATGGATATTAGACCACTGGCAATCTGTCCCTTGGTCTGATTAGTCCAAATTTTAGATTTTTGGTTCCAACCACTGTGTCTTGGTGAGACACGGAGTAAGTGAACGGGTGATCTCCACATGTGTAGTTCCCACAGTGAAGCATGGAGGAGGAGGTGTGATGGTGTGGGGGTGCTTTATTTAGAATTCAGGACACAGATGACTTCTCCTCCACAATCACCTGACCTCAACCCAAATGAGATGGTTTGGGATGAGTTGGACCGCAGAGTGAATGAAAAACAGCTAATAAGTGATTAGCAAATGTGGGAACTCTTTCAAGACTGTTGTAAAATATATACAGGTGAAGCTGGTTGAGAGAATGCCAAGAGTGTGCAAAGCTGTCAACAAGGCAAAGTGTGGCTACTTTGAAGAATCTCAAATTGTCACAATCGTGTGTAAAGGTGGCAGGGAAGTCAGGCGCAGGAGAATTGAACTTGGTAAAATGGAGTAATTTAATAAAACAAAACATAACTCCAAAACCATAAGTACAAATGAAACAAATTGGGTACGAGGACCCGTCGCGCACCAAATACAAAACAACACGAACTGAACATAAAACAATCTCTGACAAAGATATGATGGGAAACAGAGGGTTAAATACACAACATGTAATGAATGGGATTGAAACCAGGTGTGTAGGAAGACAAGACAAAACCAATGGAAAATGAAAAATGGATCAATGATCCAGAAGACCGGTGACGTCGACCGCCGAGCACCACCCGAACAAGGAGAGGCATCGACTTCGGCAGAAGTCGTGACACAAATATAACATTTATTTTGATTTGTTTAACACTTTTGGTTACTACACGATTCCATATGTGTTATTTTATAGTTTTGATGTCTTCACTATTATTCTACAATGTAGAAAATAGTCAAATAAAGTTTCCAAACTTTGGACGGTAACTGTGTATATATATTTCTATTATTAAATATATATATATATTAATATTATAATTATAATTATTATAAATGATTACTTATGGTCACTACAGATAGTGGCTAATAATATTTAACATAGGCTATAGCCTACAAATTGAAGGAAACAGGAAAAGTTGGAGCATATGATTAAAACATTACAGAGCGCAACTGACCAGTCAGCAGATCAGTCGATTTGACAGTAAGAGATTTGCTGACCCCAGTAAATTTGACAACAAGAGATGATTTGTTGTTGAATTGTTACATGTAAGTAGCCAACCTTAAAATTTGCCGCGACTCTTTGCCTTGTCCTTCATTTTGTCTTGCGTCCTCAAATTCAATCCCTTCAAGGCCATGCAATAAATACATTTGTTTATAGCATTCATATTTTCTTTGTGCTTCAACAGTATTTAAATGAGCTCACAATGCATTTCAATGGCAATGAAAGGGCCATAGACTTACATTGGGAAAATTAGGCAACGCAACTCCTTATGCCGTTTAAGCTACCAACACTAAACCAACGTTGAGATGTTCAGACGGACTCAACTTAGATTGCTCGCATTCTGAATTTGTTTAACAATTTATAGTTTTGAACTATAACCATTTCAAATGAGCTCTCAATACATTTCATTTGCAAAAAAGGTCCCATCGACTTAAATGGTATTGAGATATTTAAACTGAAGTAAGTTACAGTGGTCCTTCCTTTAAAAGTTGCGGTGTACTGCAGCTCAGCTTGCGGGGTGCTGCAGAATTCTATGGCATGTTATTTAAGTGTCACCCATAGTTGCCAGACTGACGCAATTTACCGCAATCTGCCACAAACGGTCATGGCATAAGTTCAAAACTTTCAACGGAAGAACCACTGTACTTAGAATGAATGCATTCAGAGTTGTAATACCATTTATACTTTTTTATAAATAACCATTTTACATGTTCATAAAAGCTACATAGGTCTTCGAAAGCCCAGTCAACAAACAGGTCACTGACCATCTCGAATCACACCGTACCTTCACCGTACCTTCTCCGCTGTGCAATCTGGTTTCCGAGCCGGTCACGGGTGCACCTCAGCCACGCTCAAGGTACTAAACGATATCATAACGGCAATCGATAAAAGACAGTACTGTGCAGCCGTCTTCATCGACCTTGCCAAGGCTTTCGACTCTGTCAATCACCATATTCTTATCGGCAGACTCAGTAGCCTTGGTTTTTCTGATGACTGCCTTGCCTGGTTCACCAACTACTTTGCAGACAGAGTGCAGTGTGTCAAATCGGAGGGCATGCTGTCCGGTCCTCTGGCAGTCTCTATGGAGGTGCCACAGGGTTCAATTCTCGGGCCGACTCTTTTCTCTGTATATATCAATGATGTTGCTCTTGCTGCAGGCGATTCCCTGATCCACCTCTACGCAGACGACACCATTCTATATACTTCCGTCCCGTCCTTGGACACTGTGCTATCTAACCTCCAAACAAGCTTCAATGCCATACAACACTCCTTCCGTGGCCTCCAACTGCTCTTAAACGCTAGTAAAACCAGATGCAGTTTAGCGCAGTGCCATCCGTTTTGTCACTAAAGCACCTTATACCACCCACCACTGCGACTTGTATGCTCTAGTCGGCTGGCCCTCGCTACATATTCGTCGCCAGACCCACTGGTTCCAGGTCATCTACAAGTCCATGCTAGGTAAAGCTCCGCCTTATCTCAGTTCACTGGTCACGATGGCAACACCCACCCGTAGCACGCACTCCAGCTGGTGTATCTCACTGATCATCCCTAAAGCCAACACCTCATTTGGCCGCCTTTCGTTCCAGTTCTCTGCTGCCTGTGACTGGAACAAATTGCAAAAATCGCTGAAGTTGGAGACTTTTATCTCCCTCACCAACTTCAAACATCTGCTATCTGAGCAGCTAACCGATCGCTACAGCTGTCTTATCGGTAAATAGCCCACCCAATTTTACCTACGTCATCCCCATACTGTTTTTATTTATTTACTTTTCTGCTCTTTTGCACACCAATATCTCTACCTGTACATGACCATCTGATCAGTTATCACTTCAGTGTTAATCTGGAAAAGTGTAATTATTTGCCTACCTCCTCATGCCTTTTGCACACAATGTATATAGACTATTTTTTCTACTGTGTTATTGACTTGTTTATTGTTTACTCCATGTGTAACTCTGTGTTGTCTGTTCACACTGCTATGCTTTATCTTGGCCAGGTCGCAGTTGCAAATGAGAACTTGTTCTCAACTAGCCTACCTGGTTAAATAAAGGTGAAATAAAAAAAACAAAAAATAAACTACTGTTCCTACGCTGTTTAAGCTATCAATGTCAAACTATCGTTGAGATGCTCAGACTGACCCAACTTAGATTGTTTGCATTCAGAGTTTTGATACTATATGTACATTTGAACTATAACCATTAAAAATGTGCATAACTTAACATAACATGGGCTTGATACAGAGGTAGCTATACAAAATTCTACTCCTTGGCCAATTAAGCTACAATACCAACTTTAAAAAATTCAGGCTATCCTAAATTCAAATTCTTTAAAATCGTTATCATCTACAACAATATACATTTGCATACATTTGCCTACATTTGCAAAACAACTCACCAACAGTAACTCTTGAACCGTTCAAGTTTAAAGACACCAAACCAACTTTCACATGTTTAGGCTATCCTATCTTATCCTGTTCATTCATTCAATCTTTCCATCCACCTACTTTTTCAGTTATAACAAGTCACTACCATTACTATAACTTATTTCACAACCATAAATACTTTATAATAAGTTAGCAAGCACAACACGTTTTCTTCAGAAAATGTACTTTTCTAGTTTACCTAGCTCTTACCAATAGCTCTTATCATATCAATTTATAAATTACAGTGCATGGGGAATGCTGTTATTTCTATCGCAAAAAAATATATGTGCTTTTTCCACTTGGAACCGGCAGGTTTGCTCGACCTTATTCGTGGTTTCCTCACACATAAAGGTGCTGGAATTATTAAGGAATTAAGTCAAGTTTAGAATATGACACAACTCCGCCACACCTCAATTTCTTTGATCTCCACCCCAAACACGTACATTTCTGACACGGGCAAATCTCGCCATGCTTAAATTCAAGATCAGAATACACATACAGGTAAAAGTGCAAAAAAGGGAATAAAGTTCCATTTACGTACATAAAGTTCAGTTTCTCCTTTAATGAGGTGGTCGAGTTAGACAGGCCTGGCTAATGTCTTCACACCTCTCTGATTAGTGTGAACCTCCCCAAGGGCTCCAGCTTCTCTCCCACAGCAAGATACTCATTATCCCCAGGGACCAGAGAGGGGGCCATGGACTCACTCAGCCCAACAACGTGGCCTGGTCTAGTGGGAGAGAGACCCACTCACGCTAGGAACACTAGACCTCCATGCCATGGCACCATGATGACATCACAATTACCCACAGACTCTAGACTAATAGCAATAGTATTAGGTCATTATTTATAGGCTCCTAGTCCTACAACTGAACATGCAGAATGCAATCACTACAGTTTTAACTGATCAAACAAACAACATCCCTGTTGGTTAATTTGTCCACTTGATGTAAAGTAAGTTAGTCTCACAATGCTAATAGCTCCTTGGTTTTGTGTCCTAATGTTAAGGATCTAAATGCTGTGACACTAGTTGGTTGTGCAGTGCATTGACACAAATACATTGGCTGATTAAGAAGTCGTGTTGGTTTTGTAAAAGTGACTAAACAGCAGGGTAGTATAACCAGAGTATAATGAATCATAGAGACTATCATTAATTCAACCTCACATGTTAACCACAGAAAATACCACTAACGATCCTCCAAACATTAGAGAAATGTTTTTTATCTTCTCATCTTTCACACAAATTTTTAAACACTAGACATCAAGATGGCACAACCAATTAAACATGTTAGAGAGCCAGAGCACAGGGAGATTTTAATTGCAAGGGGAAGTTCAAAAACAAAGGGAAAATAATAGAGAACCTTCGTAATGAAGGAATACAAACATTTTTATATGTGGTTGTCATATCTTGCTGTCTTAAGTTGAATGCACTAACTGCAAGTTACTCTGGAAAAGAGCATCAGCGATACTGAACAGAAATATAAACGCAACATGTATAGTGCTGAAATAAAAGATCCCAGAAATGTTCCATACACACAAAAAGCTGATTTTAAAGATTTTAAAGATTTTTTTCTTTAACGAGTCGGACGCGAAGGATTTACTTCAGACACACGACAAGGCCCAAATCCCCGTCATTCGCATGAAGAAGAGACAAAGATATCGGGGACGTAGATCGGGGTGCCTTGTAAGGATCCGACGGCAAGTGAGTAATCTGCCTTTACCGTCAGTCCTATTAGTCAACGTGCAATCACTGGATAATAAAATTAATGAGTTCCGATCAAGACTATCCTATCAACGGGTCATTACAAATTGTAATATCTTATGTTTCACTGAGTTGTGGCTGAAGGACGACATGGATAACATACAGCTGGCTGGGTTTTCAGTCCATCAGCAAGATAGAACGGCTGCCTCCGGTAAGACAAGGGTCTGTCTATTTGTAAATAACAGCTGGTAAACAAAATCCAGTATTTAGGAAGTCTCTTGGTTTTGCACGCCTGAGGTAGAGTATGTCATGGTAAGCTATTTACCAAGATAATTTTTATGTATATTTTACGTAGCTGTCTATTTACCACCACAAACCGATGCTGGCACTAAGACGGCACTCAACGAGCTGTATAAGGCCATAAGACAACAAGAAAATGCTTATCCGGAGGTGGAACTCCTAGTGGCCGGGGACTTTAATGCAGGGAAACTTAAATCAGTTTTACCTCATTTCTACCAGATTTTACATGTGCGACCAGAGGGAAAAAAAACTCTCGACCACCTTTACTCCACACACTGAGACGCGTACAAAGCTCTCCCTCAACCTCTATTTGGCAAATCTGACCATAACTCTATCCTCCTGATTCCTGCTTACAAGCAAAAACTAAAGCAGAAAGTATCAGTGACTCTCTCAATAAGAAAGTGGTCAGATGACGCAGATGCTAATCTACAGGACTGATTTGCAAGCACAGACTGAAATATGTTTTGGAATTCTTCCGATGGCATTGAGGAGTACACTACATCACCACTGGCTTCATCAATAAGTGCATCGATGATGTCGCACAGTGACTGTATGTACATACATACCCCAACCAGAAGCCATGGTTTACAGGCAACATCCATACTGAGCTAAAGGGTAGAGCTGCCACTTTCAAGGAGCGGGCCTCTAACCCGGGCGCTTATAAGAAATCCCACTATGCCCTCCAATGACCCATCAAATAGGCAAAGCGTTAAAATGGCCTAAGAATGAATCGTACTACACCGGCTCCAATATTTGTCAGATGTGTCAGGGCTTGCAAACTATTATGGACAACAAAGGGAAGCACAGACGCGAGTTGCCCAGTGACACGAACCTATCAGACAAGCTAAATAACTTCTATGCTCACTTCGAAGCAAGCAACGCTGAAGCATGCATGAGAGCATCAGCTCTTCCGGATGACTGTGTGATCACGCTCGCCATAGCCGATGTGAGTAAGACCTTTAAACAGGTCAACGTTCACAAGGCCGCAGGGCCAGATGGATTACCAGGACGTGTACTCAGAGCATGCGCTGACCAACTGGCAAGTGTCTTCACTGACATTTTCTACCTGTCCCTGACAGTCTGCAATACCAACATGTTTCAAGCAGACCACCATAGTCCCTGTTCCCAAGAACACCAAGGTAACCTGCCTAAATGCCTAGACCCCCTGCAATTTGCATACCACCCTAACAGATCCACAGATGATGCAATCTCTATTGCACTCCACACTGCTATTTCCGACATGGACAAAAGGAACACCTACATTGACTTCAGCTCAGTGTTCAACACCATAGAGCCCTCAAAGCTAATTACTAAGCTAAGGACCCTGGGACTAAACACCTCCCTCTGCAACTTGATCCTCGACTTCCTGATGGGCAACCCCCAGGTGGTAAGGGTAGGTAACAACACATCTGCAACATTGATCCCCAACACAGGGGCCCTGCAGGGGTGCGTGCTGTGTCCCCTCCTGTACTGCCTGTTCACCCGTGATTGCATGGCCAAGTACGACTCAAACACAATCATTAAATTTGTTGACGACAACGATGAGCCAGTCTATAGATAGGAGGTCAGAGACCTGGTAGTATGGTGCCAGGATAACAACCTCTCCCTCAACGTGATCAAGACAAAGGAGATGATTGTGGATGGCAGGAAAAGGAGGACAGAGCACTTTCCCATTCTCATCGAAGGGGTTGTAGTGGAGCAGTTTGAGATCTTCAAGTTCCTTGGTGTCCACATCACCAACAAACTATTATGGTCAAAACAAACCAAGACAGTCATGAAGAGGGCACAACAACGCCTATTCCTCCTCATATCTTTAAATGTTCTACAGCTGCACCATCGAGAGCATCCTGACTGGTTGAATCACTGCCTGGTATGGCAACTGGTTGACCTCCAACCGCAATGCACTACAGAGCGTAGTGCGTAGGGCCCAGTACATCACTGGGGCCAAGCTTCTTGCCATCCAGGGCCTCTATCCCAGGCGGTGTGAGAGGAAGGCCCTAAAAATTGCCAAAGACTCCAGCCACCCTAGTCATAGACTGTTCTCTCTGCTATCGTACAGCAAGCGTTACCGGAGTGCCAAGTCTACGTCCAAAAGGCTCCTGCGTTACAAGTGTGACCAGTTTGAAGTTTTGTACTAAGAGTTGTGAAAATGTACCACATACTGGTAAAAATAGTACCAAAGCAAAAACAGACTCTATTTTTCCTTCTGACGTGGTGTTGGTTACAGAGTTTGTTGACCTCCTCTCCTACTACAATGGATGGCATACATATATGTATTATGATGGAAAAACACACAGCTCACTGTACGCAGGACAGAATATAAACTAACCACTAAGCATGTTGGAGGTTGAAAGAGTCAAAGGGATGCAAAAGATACTCCCCCACAGTTTCAACCACACACACACACACGCACACGCACACACACACACACACACACACACACACACACACACACACACACACACACACACACACACACACACACACACACACACACACACACACACACACACACACACACACACACACACACACACACACACACACACACACACACACACACACACACACACACACACACACACACACACACAGTCATTAGCATGCATTCTCTTCTTCTCTGGACCGGAGTGCAGTCAGTGCTCAGGTCCTTCATTTGGATAAGAGAACAAAAAGGTAGAAGGAGGGGGGTAGGAGAGAGGCCAGGTTATCGGGTCTATGTTGGTCTACACTGTGGCAGTTAATGAGGTCCTCAGTGTGTTACACACACACACACACACACACACACACACACACACACACACACACACACACACACACACACACACACACACACCTTCCCCACATGCTTTCCCTCAGCTGGGAGAGGAGGAGTGGGTTTCAGACAACCTGCGATCTCGTTAGGAAGCATTTTGGTTTAAACTATCATCCTCCCTCTTTTTTTGATTACAACACCTCCTCTCCATCCTCCTCTCCTCTCCCTACCTGCCTCCCTCGCTCTCTTTCCCTCCTCTCCAGTTATTCATAACAGATTTCTCATATTCAAATCCCCCTGAAGTTGGCAGCAGGTGAGGATTCCCCTTGGGGATAGAGAGATCCAGATCCAGACGCATGTTAAGAGCAGGTTGACAGTGAGTACTGAGTGGCACCCAGACAGCTTGCGGTACAGAGCAGGGAGGTGGAGAGGAGAAACACTGCCTGTGTAAGTGTTGGGAACTGTCATGATTCCATTCATGGTGTTTCAGTGAGGAAGGAACTCATGTTTAATGAGATGCTAATCAACATTCTAATTCTCGAATAATAGTTATATTATAGAGAGGATAATATCACATCAAGGGTAATGGGGATTAGAAAATTATAATATCATAGAGGAATTGGTAGAAGATAATATCATACTATAATGCCTATAATACAGAGCCAGAGGAATGTAAAAAAGAATTGGATTTACTGAAGAGGAAATATTATCTAAACTCTCCCCTCTAGTCTAAACTCAAAACTGTGGTCAAGGCCCTGTCGCTCCTCCTTACGCAATCAAAATGGCAGCATTTCAAATTATGTCATGTAAAGTTTAAAGGACAAGTTCACTTTTATTTGCCAAATCTCTTGATGTAAATGACATGTTATAGAGGCGTCCAGTTACTTTTTGGCCGATTTTTCACTTTGTTTGAGAAACTTACCCCACCGGCAATAGAATTCCTCTTTGCTCGTTCTCTAGTACGAGGGGCAGAGTTAAAACATGAACAAAGGCTCCAAAAACACCCTTTTAGAAACGGCAACACTCTCGGTGTAGCAATGCAGACCTTCAGATGTTGTACATATGAAAGGAAGTCATTCCAAACTTTATCCGCAACGTTATATTACGTGTAGTTGGACTCGCGCGGTACATTTACGTGGGTGAGCGTGTGCCGGCTTTCTCGTTCCCAGTGTGCTGATACGAGAAACGAGAAAGCATGCTCACACATGGAAATGTATTGCTCGAGTCCAACAGTAAAAGGTATATAACGCTGCGGATCAAGTTTGGAATGACACAATTGAATTGCATGTGTACGACATCTAAAGACCTGCATCACCATGCTGAGAACTTTGCCGTTTATAAAAGGACGGATTTATGTGTTTTTGGGGAGCCTTTGTTCATGTTCTATCTGTGCCCCTGCAATTGCAGCACGAGCGTGAGGAAGTCTTTCACCGGATGTGCTAAGATCTGTCCTGTTGATTGTTCACATAAACAACCATCCAGCAGTGATGAGCTTTAGATCGTGCACGTTGTTTGTCATTTCATTATTCTCAGTCCCTACACATTGGCACGCTGTCATCTGCAAATGCAGTTGCATGGCCTTAGGCTAGCATAGTTGTTGGGAGAGAGATGAGTGGCTGAGTAGCAAGGGAGAGGACAAACCCAATGAGTGTTGTTGAAAACACGTACATTTGTGCACATCGCAGACACATGCACACACGAACAGGCAAGCATGTTCACACACACACACGCACGCACGCACACACACACACAGGCATGGAAAGCAGGCATGCAATACGAACAGCTGTATGACTTATGTCAAATAAAAGATGCCTGGCAGCTCAACTACTCTACTATAGCTATGGCTGGCATGTAGGGAAACTACTAGGGAGACCCTGGCCATTTCCACATGCCCAGCCTTCATCATTACCCATGCTGGAGCATTCAACACACACACATTACCAATTTAGGAGGTTTCTCTGCCGGAGTACCATGGGACTCATTACTTTATTGCTTTGAGATGCCAGAGACATAGATGGAGCTGTGTAAGCTGTGTGTAGAAACAGACCTACCTCTGACCTACTGCTGTCATGTTGATGTGGTGTCTGTCAAACAGAGCTAGGTGGAGTACAGGGGTGGAAGGGGGAGATAGGGCAAGCACAGAGATGTGGAGTCCTGAGGGTGGACAGGTGGCAAACACTACTGTGGTATAATGAATGTTTATGTATGTGTGTGTGTGTGTGTGTGTGTGTGTGTGTGTGTGTGTGTGTGTGTGTGTGTGTGTGTGTGTGTGTGTGTGTGTGTGTGTGTGTGTGTGTGTGTGTGTGTGTGTGTGTGTGTGTGTGTGTGTGTGTGTGTGTGTGTGTGTGTGCGTGTGTGTGTGTGCTTGTGCTTGTACTTGTGCATGTGTGTAAAAAAAGGCAGTCCTGCTCCCCTCCTCTCTTCCTAAATTTCCTTCACAGTCCCCTTAGTTTGACTGCTCAGCATACCTTAGCTGTCACTCACCAATCATAGCTCCTCCATTTCCAACCATTAACCACTCAGGTTAGAGTGTTATCGTAGTCCGAAGGGCACATTTTTCTGAGGACTGAGGACTGTAGACATTAACACGAAAACCTGAATGTCGTGTATGCATCGAAATGTAAGTTGCATGGGGTTCTAATTGGGGAGGGTTTACATGCTGTGTAATAATGGTTAAGTAACCACTAATTACTTCAAATTAGTTTGATACGTTTGCAGACATATTTTCTACTGTGTAGCTGTTACTCTTCTGTAATGTTAGTGTTCCAATACTGTTCTGTATATTGTCTACAGTTCATTGCCTATTGCCTATTTGCCATAAGTGTCATTATTGCATTGGTTGCACAAATTGTTATGCAGAAGTTTGTTGTCTCTAGCTTGTATTGGTAAACAGTCTGTTCTATTCCCATGGTACCGCGGCGCTTTCCATGTTGCCCATCCGTGGACAAGCTTCTAGAATCTTCGAGATGGTTCTTGGAGCATGCACATGCACAGAGTCATTTCTGACCTTTAGACACTGGGCAGATCAGAAAAGATCTCTAGCTGCAAACCTTATCAATGTAACTTTAAGCAATTAGCGGTAATTACCCATTATTACAGAAGCATGTAACCCCCCAATAAGAACCCCCTGCACAACATTCAGCTATTTGTGTTATTGTCCACAATGAACAGTCCTCAGAAAAACGTGGCTTTTCCCTTCGGATGACGATAACACTCTAACCTGAGTGGGCCGGTGCAATGTCCACGTGCGCATTTTCAAGCACTCTGATTGATTGGGAATGGAGGGGCTATGATGTGTGAACGACAGCTAAGGTAGGCCGAGAAGCTAAACTAGTGGGAACTAAGGAAACTAACGGGACTGTGAGGGAAAGTTAGGCAGCGAGGACGGAAGCAGGACAATCTTTCTTGCAGCCGACCCAGTATTTCTTACGGAAATATTAACGTCCACGAAAAGGCCTCTAACCTGAAGGGCACAGTTTCTAACACACCTATTCCTATCTAGAGGGACAGCAGGGCAGAGGGGCAGAGCAGAAGGGCAGAGCAAAGGGGCAGAGCAGCGAAGGGACAAGGCAAGTCAAGTCCTAGTATGTTTCTGGCCAAATCAAAGTGTGTGAGTGCCTAATGTGTGGTGGTGAAGAAGGAAAAACAATAAAACCCTTGAAAGGAGAAGCATCTGCCTTGTTCTTACAGGACATCCTGTAGAGGGTCGGGTTAAGTCAGAAACAGCTCAAGTATACTAGCATGTGTCACCACACACATGAATCCGTCGCGTCCCAGAGGAAGATGAGCTGCAAGGCACTTACACCTCTCCCTGACTGTACTTTTGACCAGCCCTCATCCGGGTCTCCTCAGTGGTCATAGAGTGACCACGACCTCACAAGTTGAGCTGCAGAGGGACTACGAGGAGCTGATCTATGAGACTGATGATCGGGAGGGGGGGGGGGGTATTCTGGGTCCTCCCAGCCTGGTTATTGCCGCGGGAGCATTGGTACCGCCTCTACTCTCCTGACCACCACCGCTCTAGGCTTCCCTGGCTAGAGTAATCATTGATGCTCCACAAGACGGTCCAGCTACTCCCCTGAGTGTCGCTACTCCAGAGCATTCATCACCTCCACAGAGCCGTTGGGACTTCCACTATGTCCCGAGGTGGCCCAGTTATTCACCAGATCGTCATCGCTCCAGCGATTAGCATGAGGTTGTAAGTAACAAGAACATTTCCCAGGACATAGACATATCTGATATTGTCAGGAAGCTTAAATTCTTAATAATCTAACTGTACTGTCCAATTTACAGAAGCTATTACAGTGAAAGAGGAGAGTGCACAGTTATGAACTATTAATATTCAAATTAGGCACATTTGGGCAATCTTGATCCAACATTTTGAATAGAAATGTAATGGTTCCTTGGATCAGTATGAAACTTTGCACATACACTGCTGCCATCTAGTGGCCAAAATCTAAATTTCGCCTGGAATGGAATAACACATTATTGCCTTTCTCTTGCATTTCAAAGATGATGATACAAAACAAATGTAAAAAACATTTTGTTTATTCTTTGTATTATCTTATACCAGATCTAATGTGTTATACTCTCCTACATTCATTTCACATTTCCACAAACTTCAATGTGTTTCCTTTCAAATGGTATCAATATTATGCATATCCTTGCTTCAGGTCCTGAGCTACAGGCAGTTAGATTTGGGTATGCCATTTTAGGCGGAAATTGAAAAAAAGGGCCTCTGCCACGGGGCTGTTCTGGCTGCCATTGCGGAGTTGTTCTCTACTCCCTATGAGGAGTCCCTACTGGTCAAGGCAGCCACTCGGGTGCCTGAGGTTTGACTATCTGCTACCCTGGAACCTTCAGCCACAAAGAACCTCCCTCGTAAGCTACTCCCTGCTCCTGGCCCAGAGTCCAAGCCAGTGGTGGGTTCTTCACCCACTCCTAGGATGGAGCAACAGCCTGCAGCTAAGTACAGCCCAGATGTAGGGATCCTCCAGTCACGGCCTGGTAGGATCAGCTCCTTCTGGTCTTTCAAGTTCAGCCTGCAGCCACAAGGACTCAGCCAGCTCCTGCTGGGCTGGCCCCATCAGCCCCTGCCTGGTAGGTCCTGCCAATCCCAGGCCTGGGGTCCCTGCTGGCCACATGCTAGCACCCTTCTCTCCAGGGGACTCATTAGACATCATCGCAGGTGAACCACCAGAAGTCACCCCCAATGTGTCCCTTGTCCTAGACACCCAGTTCCCTGTCGTCCCGATAGGGTCAGAGCTCCCTACCCTCACGGTAGGGTCAGAGTTCCCTTGCTTCCCGGTAGGGTCAGAGCTCCCTCTCTTCCCGGCAGGGTCAGAGTTCCCTTCCTTCCCAACAGGGTCAACGTTCACCTACTTCCGGGCAGGGTCAGAGTTGCCTGCATCCAGGATAGGCTCAGAGTTCCCATCACCACAATAGGGTTGGAGTTCCATTCCCAGTAAGGTTCGAGTTCCCTTCCTTCCCGGTAGGATCAGATTTCCCCTCCATCTTGGTAGGTTCAGAGTTCTGCGGCTACCTGTTAAGCCTTCAGTGTTCTGCCCCTCAGGTAGGCTTTGAGTGTCCTGCCCCTTCTGGTAGGTCAATATTATCCTGCCCCTTGGGGAGGTCAAGTCTCCCAGCTGGCCAGCTGTTGCCACTCGGCTCAGAGTTACCAGTCTCTCCAGGAGGCCCAGAGCTCTCCTACTCTCCAGACCCAGAATCAGTTTCCCTGGCAAATCCAAAGTCAGTTTCCCTGTCAGGCCCAGAGTCAGTTTCCCTGTCAGGCCCAGAGTCAGTTTCCCTGTCAGGCCCAGAGTCAGTTTCCCTGTTAGGTCCAGAGTCAGTTTTCCAGTCAGGTCCAGAGTCAGTTTCTCTGTCAGGTGCAGAGTTGTTCTCCCTGTCATGCACAAAGTTGTCAGTGCTAGGCTCCCAGCCTTCAACCATTTTAGTTTCACTGTCTACAGCCCTAGTCGGCTCTCAGTCTGCTGCTCTGCCAGGCTTTAGGATCTCTGCCCAACTAGCTCTCTGCCTTCAGTTTGTCAGCAGCCCCCAGCCTCAGTTAGACCGCAGAGTAAAGGAAAATCATCCAACAAGTGCTGAGCATATGTGGGAACTCCTTCAAGCATGCTGGAAAAGCATTCCAGGTCAAATCAAAATCAAATCAAATTGTATTCATCACATACACATGGTTCGCAGATGTTAATGCGAGTGTAGCGAAATGCTTGTACTTCTAGTTCCGACTATGCAGTAATAGCTAACAAGTAATCTAACAATTTCACAACTACCTTATACAGACAAATGTAAAGGGGTAAATATAAATATATGGATGAGCAATGGCCGTGCGGCAGAGGCAAGATGCAGTAGATAGTATAAAACAGCATATACATATGAGATGAGTAATGTGGGATATGTAAACATTATTAAAGTGACGTTATTTAAAGTGACTAGTGATACCTTTATTAATTAAATTTATTAAAGTGGCTAGTGATTTAGTCTGTATGTTGGCAGCAGCCTCTCTATGTTAGTGATGGCTGTTTAACAGTCTTATCCCCTTGTTTTTTAAACTCTTGGTCCCAGCTTTGATGCAACTGTACTGACCTCGCCTTCTGGATAATAAGAGGGTGAATATATGCATATACTGTATATATATATATATATATATATATATATATATATATATATATATATATATATATATATATATACATTGTCACTTTAACCATATCTACATGTACATACTACCTCAATCAGCCTGACTAACCGGTGTCTGTATGTAGCCTCGCTACTTTTATAGGCTCTCTACTGTATATAGCCTGTCTTTTTACTGTTGTTTTATTTCTTTACTTACCTATTGGTCACCTAGCCTGTAAGTAACCATTTCACTGTAAGGTATTGGTTGCACGTGACAAATAAACTTTGATTTGATTTGATTTTAACAGGCAGTGGCTCAGGTGGTTATTGTCCTTGATGATCCTTTTGGCCTTCCTGTGATATCGGGTGCCTTAGGTGTCCTGGAGGGCAGGTGATGTGTTGTGCAGATCTCACTACCCTCTGGAGAGCCTTGCGTTCGAGGGCGGTGCAGTTGCTGTACCAGGCAGTGATACAGCCCGACAGGATGCTCTCGATTGTGCATCTATAAAAGTTTGTGAGTGTTTTAGGTGACAAGCGAAATTTCTTCAGCCTCCTGACATTGAAGAGAAGTTGCGCCTTCTTCACCACACTGTCTGTGTGGGTGCACCATTTCAATTTGTCCGTGATGTGTACGCCGAGGAACTTAAAACTTTCCACCTTCTCCACTACTGTCCCGTCTATGTGTCAGGGGGGATGCTCCCTCTGCTGTTTCTTGAAGTTCACAATCACCTCCTTTGTTTTGTTGACAGTCACGAACCGGCTCGAACCACGTATCAAAAAAGGAGACAATGTGGAGATAAGGAATAACACAAATATATTTATTAACTGAGGTAACCTATGTACAAATAAACAATGGTGTGTGTAGTCAGTAATCAGTAGTGTAAGTGAGTGGTTGCGTGTATAGATGTGATAAGGAGGAGTGTTTAAAGATGCCAAGAAGCAAGCAACAAAAATGCCACAACCGAAATCAACAGTGTGTCTGCATGGAGAGAGTCTCCTCAATGAATGGGGGAAGGGGTGTATTTATCCCAGGTCACACCCGGGCCCAAGTGTGTCCCATTTTGCTGACGACCCTCCTGGCTCCGCCCACCGACATCCTAATATAGAAAACAAGAGTAAAGACAAAGAATACAGTAGACAGGGTGCGAGGTTATTGTCCTGACACCACACTCTGAGGGCCCTCACCTCCTCCCTATAGGCCGTCTCATCATTGTTGGTAATCAAGCGCTACCACTGTAGTGTTGTCTGCAAACTTGATGATTGAGTTGGAGGCATGCATGGCCACACAGTCATGGGTGAACAGGGAGTACAGGAGAGGGCTGAGAACGCACCCTTGTGGGGCCCCAGTGTTGAGGATCAGCGGGGTGGAGATATAGTTTCCTAACTTCACCACCTGGAGGCGGCCCATCAGAAGTACAGGACCCAGTTGCACAGGGTGGGGACGAGACCCAGGGTCTCGAGCTTAGTGATGAGTTTGGAGGGTACTATGGTATTAAATACTGAGCTGTAGTCGATGAACAGCATTCTTACATAGGTATTCCTCTTGTCCAGATGGGATAGGGCAGTGTGCAGTGTGATGGCGATTGCCCGTCAGGAAGTCCAGGACACAGTTGCACAGGGCGTGGTTCAGACCCAGGGCCCCAAGCTTAATTATGAGCTTGGAGGGTGCTATGGTTTTGAATGCTGAGATATAGTCAAAGAACATTCTTACGTACTTTAGGTTATTCCTTTTGTCCAGATGAGATAGGGCCGTGTGCAGTGTGATGGCGATTGCATTGTCTGTGGACCTATTGGGGCGGTAAGCAAATTGGAGTGGGTCTAGGATGCACATGCTCTGAGGACGCGGCTAGGGATGCCGTGTGGGCTGGCAGCCTTGCGAGGGTTAACAT
The DNA here is from genome assembly GCF_036934945.1 of Oncorhynchus masou masou. Classification (NCBI taxonomy): domain Eukaryota; kingdom Metazoa; phylum Chordata; class Actinopteri; order Salmoniformes; family Salmonidae; genus Oncorhynchus; species Oncorhynchus masou. Next base: position 56,462,357 of record NC_088217.1, read on the forward strand.
GTTTAAATGTTTTACTCACATTCGCCACGGAGAAGGAGAGCCCACAGGCTTTGGTAGTGGGCCGTGTCAGTGGTACTGTATTGCCCTCAAAGTGAGCAAAGACGTTGTTTAATTTGTCTGGGAGCAAGACATCGATGTCCGCAACAGGGCTGGTTTTCATTTTGTAATCCGTGATTGACTGTAGACCCTGCCACAAACGTCTCGTGTTTGAGCAGTTGAATTGCGACTCTACTTTGTCTCTATACTGAAGCTTTGCTTGTGAAGCTGGTGGCCAAAAGTGTGCACAGCTGTCATCAAGGCAAAGGATGGCTACTTTGAAGAATTTGTTTAACACTTTTTTGGTTACTACATGATTCCATATGTGTAATTTCATGGTTTTAATGTCATCACTATTATTGTGTAATGTAGAAAAGAGTTTTATAAAAACCCTTGAATGAGTAGGTGTGTCCAAACTTTTGATTGGTACTGTACGCTTGATTGTAGATTTTAAAGAACATAACAGAACATACATTTGGCGATGCATGGACTGTACAAGGTGTCGAAAGCTTTCCACATGGATGCTGGCCCAGTTTGACTCCAATCCTTCCCACAGTTGTGTCCAGTTGGCTGGATGTCCTTTGGGTGGTGGATCATTCTTGATACACAAGGGAACTGTTGAGCATGAAAAATTCTGCTTGCAGATCTTGACACACTCAAACCGGTGTGCCTGGCACCTACTACCGTACCCTGTCCAAAGGCATTTACATTTTTTGCCTTGGAAAAAGTTGATTAACAAGACACATAATAAGTTGCATGGAGTCTCTCTGTTTGCAATAACAGTGTTTAACATGATTTTTGAATGACTACCTCATCTCTGTACCCCACACATACAATTAAGAGCAGGGAGGTTTTCCAATGCCTCGCAAAGAAGGAAAACTATTGGTAGATGCGTACAAATAAAAAAAGCAGACAACGAATATTTGGGCATGGTGAAGTTATTAATTACACTTTGGATGGTCTATAAATAAACCCAGTCTCTACAAAGATCACTGAGTACCACTCTTCATATTTTCAAGCATGGTGGTGGCTGCATCATGTTATGGGTGTGCTCGTCATCGGCAAGGACTAGGGAGTTTTTAATTTAGAAAATAACTGGAATAGAGCTAAGCACAGGCAACATCCTAGAGGAAAACCTGGTTCAGTCAGCTTTCCAACAGACACTGGGAGATTAATTCACCTTTCAACAGGAAAATAACCTAAAACACAAGGCCAAATATACACTGGAGTTACTTACCAAGATGACATTGAAATGTTCCTGAGTGGCCTAGTTACAGTTCTGACCTAAATCGACTTGAAAATCTATGGCAAGACTTACATGGCTGTCTTGCAATGGTCATCAACCAACTTGAAATAATTATTTAAAGAATAATGTGAAACTCTTAGAGATGTACCCAGAAAGAATCACAGCTGTAATTACTGGCAGGTGATTCTAACATGTATTGACTTAGGGGGTTGAACCATTTTTTCAGTGTGTGTATTTTTGTGAGAGTGAGTGTGTGTAAGTGCATAGATGTGTGTGCGCATAGATATGTGAAAATCAGTCATCAGACAATGATTTAGAAGGCTCTCTTTATCTTTCTCCTTGCCCGACTCTCTTACGTCAGCTCCCCTTCGCCCACCAGCCTGGTCTCAGAACAAAACATATTATATTTGACAAAAATCTGTGTGACTCCTTTAAGTTTGATATGTTACTTTACGTTATATTGACTAGACGTAACATATTAACTGTAAATCCGGGACACCAACATGTGTATGATATGTTAGGTTTGGTATGGATAGTTGAATGATACTGCAAAATTTTGATTTCACGCCTAAATAGACCACAGAAGGTTGGTGGGACCTTGTTTGGGGAGGACGGGCTCATGGTAATGGTTGGAGCGGAATAGGTGAAATAGACATACCCAAAAGTAATTACTTTTCATGAGATGGCCATAAACAATAAATGGTAATGATGCATAGTCTGGAACTCACCTTTTTGTTCAAAATAGATATAAATTGCTGAGGTGTACTCGCTTTTGAGGACACAATCTCAAGTGATAGTACAAATGAAATATATAACAAATTTGAAAAATAATTTGTGATTTTTTTCTATTCAACAAAAGTGGGGCAATATGGCATGAAATGACTGAAATGTTCCTAAATATAGTAACAATAAAATTATAATTATTATCAAAATATTTCTTATAACTGTAAAATAAATATGGTCATACTTAGTGACAGTACAATAATGGCCCTATTTCATATAACTGTTGACAGAGAATTTTCTCATAAACATCCACTGAGCGGTGCCGAGACACCATTCAAATGTGTGCAGACTCCATTTAACTTCAGCTTTTGTCAGTCTGAGACCAAGAGAATGTTGTCTTTCAATTCTATTCAATTATTTATTATTGCCTCACGTAGAGAGCTCTAAATTAAGTTGAGCATATCACAGTGAGATGAAACCACAATGTCTGGACTTGCTAGACTGTCACCGTTCATTTTCAGACTCCCTATACAAAATGTTGAGTCTGAAACCTGACACTTCAAGTAAGCTCCTCTTAGAAATTGGAAACAGAGAGCAGACAAATATTATCCCAGTTAAATATGCTACTTGTGTATCAATTCCTGCATTATTTAAAAATAAAACGCCATCATGTTTTGGTCATGCCGAAAAAAGCACATGGTTAGCTAGTTGTGGAATTGTTAGGTTAGATTAATCTTTGGTTATTACTGCACTGTCGGAACTAGAAGCACAAGCATTTCGCTACCCTCACATTAACATCTGCTAACCATGTGTATGTGACAGATACAATTTGATTTGATTTAGTTGACTACCGCAGGTTCTACTTTTTCATAGCATATATAGCCTATGGATCAGATAAAAATATATTTTATTGTCACATACACTGGATAAGTGCAGTGAAATGTGTTGTTTTAGAGAGTCAGCCATAGAAGTATGGTGACCTTGGAGCAAATTAGGGTTAAGTGCTTTGCCCAACTGCACATCGACAGATTTTTTTTTACCCTTGGCGGCTCGGTTATTCGAACCACCCAAACAGGCTGAAATTCCAGCTCCAGGGTGACAATATTTTTTCCATGACATTTGTATTTATTTCCAAAATTCAAATTGTAAACTTAAGTTTACAAAAATACAATTCGTTCTGCAATGTTGATAATCCAATAACAAGGTGTGAAGAGCAGTCCCATTGGGCACACAAGGTGTGAAGGCTAGCTTTTTCAAACAGAAATGTGCATCCTGTAGCACAAACTCCAAAAAGTTATGGGACACTGTAAAGTCCATGGAGAATAAGGGCACCTCCTCAGAGCTGCCCGCTGCACTGAGGCTAGGAAACACTGTCACCACCGATAAATCATGGATAATTGAGAATTTCAATAAGCACTTCTCTACGGCTGGTCATGTTTTCTACCTGGCTACCCCTACCCCGGTCAACAGCCCTGCACCCTCCACAGCAACTTGCCCAAGCCTCCCCATTTCTCCTTCACCCAAATCCAGATAGCTGATGTTCTGAGCTGGTCATGAGTGCACCTCAGCGACGCTCAAGATCCTAAATGATATTATAACCGCCATCGATAAGAGGCAATACTGTGCAGCTGTATTCATCGACCTGGCCAAGGTTTTCGACTCTGTCAATCACCACATTGCTATTGGCAGACTCAACTTCCTTCATTTCTCAAATGACCGCCTCACCTGGTTCACCAACTACTTCTCAAACAGGGTTCAGTGTGTCAAATCGGAGGGTCTGTTGTCCGGACCTCTGGCAGTCTCTATGGGAGTGACACAGAGTTTAATTCTCGGGTCGACTCTCTTCTCTGTATACATCAATGATGTCGCTCTTGCTGCTGGTGATTCTCTGATCGACCTTTTCGCAGACAGCACCATTCTGTATACTTCTGGCCCTTCTTTGGACACTGTGTTAACTGACCTCCAGACGAGCTTCAATGCCATACAACTCTCCTTCCGTGGCCTCCAACTGCTCTTAAATGCAAGTAAAACTAAATACATGCTCTTCAACCGATCGCTCTTCAACAGTTTTGACTTAGAATATGTGTACAACTACAAATACCTAGGTGTCTGGTTAGACCGCAAACTCTCCTTTCAGACTCACATTAAGCATCTCCAATCCAAAATTAAATCTAGAATCGGCTCACTACAACAAAGCATCCTTCACTCATGCTGCCAAACATACCCTCGTAAAACTGACTATCCTACTGATCCTTGACTTCGGCGATGTCATTTACAAAATAGCCTCCAACACTCTACTCAGCAAATTGGATGCAGTCTATCAGTGCCACCAAAGCCCCATATACTGCCCACCACTGCGACCTGTATGCTCTCGTTGGCTGGCCCTCGCTTCATATCCATCGCCAAATCCACTGGTTCCAGGTCATCTATAAGTTTTTCCTAGGTAAAACCCTGCCTTATCTCAGCTCACGGGTCACCATAGCAGCAACCACCTATAGCACGCGCTCCAGCAGGTATATTTCACTGGTCACCCCCAAAGCCAATTCCTCCATTGGCCGCCTTTCCTTCCAGTTCTCTTCTGCCAATGACTGGAACGAACTGAAAAAATCACTGAAGTTCGAGACTCATATCTTCCTCACTAACCAGCTGTCAGAGCAGCTCACAGATCACTGCACCTGTACATAGCCCATCTGTAAATAGCCCATCCAACTATCTCATCCGCATACTGTTATTTATTTAATTTATATTGCTCCTTTGCACACCAGTATCTCTACTTGCACATTCATCTTCTGTACATCTATCACTCCAGTGTTTAATTGCTATATTGTAATTATTTTGCCACTATGGGCTATTTATTGCCTTACCTCCCTTATCCTACCTCATTTGCACTTACTTTATATAGACTTTTTATATTGTATTGTTGACTGTATGTTTGTGTATTCCATGTGTAACTCTGTGTTGTGGTTTGTGATGCTCTGCTTTACTTTATCTTGGCCAAGTCGCAGTTGTAAATGAGAACTTCTCAACTAGCATACCTGGTTAAATAAAGGTGAAATAACATATTTTTTAAATCTCATCCTCTTCTTCCAACTCACTGTCAAACTCTGAATTGACAGAGACACAATCCTCATATTCAGAAAATACTTTATCTTCCAAAGTCGTAGACGCTCCTTCCAGACTAGCTTCTCTCTCTGCAAAAAAAAATGTCTAAGGCCCTCTGAGCAGAGATAATTTTTGCCATACTGATTGACTGTGGTAAGGAGCCACACATGCTAAGCTATTTATTAGTTGTGTCCCTCCCCCAGTTTGCACCTGCCCAGGGTAGAGTGTGGGAAGAGATTTTTTTTACAATGTATCAAAATAATGTATTGAAATAATCGATTGTAATAACATTGTGCAGGCTCCCGCAAGACATTGTGTAGTTTCACACAATATACAAAGGGTAAAGAGTGTGAGAAAAGGGGGAGACAGGCAGGGAGGGAGACAGACAGGTTCATGGTGCTATGTTGAAACAGCAGGCCCAGGGAGGAGGAAGACAGAGGGAAGGCACACAGCAAACCTTTCTGCTGAATTTTTTTTTTCACCTACACACACACTTTTCCACACTTGTATTACACTCTTGTCCAGTGGACCCAAACATCACATATGTCAAATAAATGTGTACAGTGTGCACTCAATGAAAATGTGTTCTTTTACATGTTCTTCACAGAAAATGAGCCAAGGCCAAATGAGTCTCAGGTTGAAAAAATAATTAATTTTATAATTTTTCTTTTAGTAAACATTGAAAATGGGTCCCACAGACCCGAACACCACACACTGGGTAAACGGAGCGAAACATGGATAAACATTCCTGAATTTGTCCAACACAAACTCTCCTTTGCAACTGTTGGACTAATGATTACACCCAAGATCAGCAAGATGCAGGCAAGAGTGTGCCAGGCAGTATTGACTTTGTCACTGTCTCACACCTTGATTACTCAAAATTCTCTAGACCTGTGCCCCTATGTTGCAAACTTTCATTCATAGGCTAGGTTGTAGTAACCTTATGATGGGTATAGGGGAAATTGTTGTATCGTGTAGTAGCCTAAACCTATTGCTGTTACATTGAGCTGGGTGAATGGAATATGAATGAGTCATCCAATATGCTGTAAAATAAATAAGGCCATGTTCATTAAAAAATTATCATCCTCACTTATCATCCTCCCAAGTGGCACTGCAGCTCAGTGCAATAGGCGTCACTGCAGTCCCTGGTTCAAATCCAGGCTGCATCACATCTGGCTGTGATTGGGAGTCCCATTGGGCAGCGCACAATTGGCCCAGTGTCGTCCGGGTTTGGCCGGGGTAGGCCGTCATTGTAAATAAGAATTTGTTCTTAAGTGACTTGCCTGGTTACCGTCTTAAACGCCACTGATATATAGTATATACAGTATAAGGTTTTAATGTCACATGCGCAAGTACAGTGTAATGTATGCAGTATATATAATTTAACAAAAATATGAGCTGAAATAAAAGATCCCAGAAATGAAGAAGCTGATTAACCAGAATGATCACACGTGATAAAGGGAATTTCTGTCTGTAATAAAGCCCTTTTGTGGGAAAAAAATATATTCTGATTGGCTGGACATGGCTATGCCCATGCACAGTCATGTGAAATCCATAAATTAGGGCCTAATGGATGTACAGTTGAAGTTGGAAGTTTACATACACTTAGGTTGGAGTCATTAAAACTAGTTTTTCAACCACTCCACAAATGTCTTGTTAACAAACTGTAGTTTTGGCAAGTCAGTTAGGACATCAACTTTGTGCATGACACAAGTCATTTTTCCAACAATTGTTTACAGACAGATTATTTCACTTTTAATTCACTGTATCACAATTCCAGTGAGTCAGAGGTTAACATACACTGAGTTGACTGTGCTTTTAAACAGATTGTAAAATTCCAGAAAATTATGTCATGGCTTTAGAAGCTTCTGAAGCTATTTGACATCATTTGAGTCATTTGGAGGTGTACCTGTATATTTGTGTATATTTCAAGGCAAACTCAGTGCCTCTTCGCTTGACATCATGGGAAAATCATAAGAAATCAACCAAGACCTCAGAAAAAAATTTGTAGACTTCCACAAGTCTGGTTCATCCTTGGGAGCAATTTCCAAATGCCTGAAGATACCACTTGCATCTGTACAAACAATAGTATACAATAGTATAAACACCATAGGATCACGCAGACTTCATACCGCTCAGGAAGGAGACGCATTCTGTCTCCTAGAGATGGACGTACTTTGATGTGAAAAGGGCAAATCAATCAATCCCAGAACAACAGCAAAGGACCATGTGAAGATGCTGGAGGAAACAGGTACAAAAGTATCTATATCCACAGTAAAACAAGTCCTATATCGACATGACCTGAAAGGCCGCTCAGCGAGAAAGAAGCCACTGCTCCAAAACCGCTATAAAAAAGCCAGACTACGGTTTGCAACTGCACATGGGGACAAAGATGTACTTTTTGGAGAAATGTCCTCTGGTCTGATGAAACTGTTTGGCCATAATGACCATCATTATGTTTGGGTTAAAGGGGGCGGCTTGCAAGTCAAAGAACACCATCCCAACTGTGAAGCAGGTGGGTGGCAGCATCATGTTGTGGGGACGCTTTGCTGCAGGAGGGACTGGTGCACGTCACAATATAGATGGCATCATGAGGTAGTAAAATTATGTGGATATATTGAAGCAACATCTCAAGACATTAGTCAAGAAGTTGAAGCTTGGTCGCAAATGGGTCTTCCAAATGGACAATGACCTCAAGCATACTTCATAAACTTGTGGCAAAATGGCTTATAAGGACAACAAAGTCAAGGTATTGGAGTGGCCATCACAAAGCCCTTTCCTCAACCTTATAGAACATTTGTGGGGAAAACTGAAAAAGCGTGTGCGAACAAGGAGGCCTACAAACCTGACTCAGTTACACCAGCTCTGTCAGGAGGAATGGGTCAAAATTCACCCAACTTATTGTGGGAAGCTTGTGACAGGCTACCTGAAACATTTGACCCTGTAACTGCTCTCACCCGACAAATGCGGGGCGCTGGCACAGAGCGCACCGGCCTGTGAATGTGCACTGGAGACACGGTGCTCATCACCACATAACACGGTACCTATCACCGCATAACATGATGCCTGACTGGTCACAAGCTCCCCACGTTTTAAGCACGGGGAGTTGGCTCAGGTCTAAACCCTGACTCCGCCAATCTCCCCGTGTGCCCTCCCAAAATTTTTGGGGGAACTGCCTCTCGGGCTTCCGTTGTTGACCTAACTCCTCTTATCGTCGCCTTTCCGCTCTCGCTGCCTCCATCTGCTCCCTTGGACGGCGATACTCTCCGGCCCAAGTCCAGGGTCCTTCTCCATTCAGGATGTCCTCCCCTGTCCACTCCTCCAGGCCACGCTGCTTGGTACGTTTTTGGTGGGATCCTCTGTAAACGGCTCTCGTTGGTGGTAGGAAGAGTAGACCAAAGCGCAACGTGGAAAGTGTTCATGATTATTTTATTCAAAAAACACTCAAACAAATTAACAAAAGCAAAAACGAAAGTGCACAGTTCTGTCAGGCTAAGACACTAAACAGAAAACAAGATCCCACAACCTAATGGTGGGAAAAAGGGCTGCCTAAGTATGATCCCCAATCAGAGACAACGATAGACAGCTGCCTCTGATTGGAACCACACTCGGCTGAAAACAAAGAAACAGAAAACATAGACTTTCCCACCCGAGTCACACCCTGACCTAACCAAACATAGAGAATAATGAGGGTATCTAAGGTCAGGGCGTGACAGACCCAAGTTAAACAATTTAAAGGCAACTCTACCAAATACTAATTGAGTGTATGCAATCTTCTGACCCACTGGGAATGTGATGAAATAAATAAAAGCTTAAATAAATCATTCTCTCTACTATTTTTCTGACATTTCACATTCTTAAAATAAAGTGGTGGTCTTAACTGACCTAAGACAGGGAATTTTAAGTAGGATTAAATGTCATGAATTGTAAAATAAAAAAAAATAAAAAAATAAACGGAGTTTAAATGTATTTGGCTAATGTATTTGGCTAAACTTCTGACTTCAACTGTGTATATATATATACATATATATTTATATATATATTTCTATGTGTGTGTGTACTTTATCATTGGTGTGTGTCCATCATGGTACATATATGTGCAGACTGTCTGTCTGCCTGCCTGTCTATTGCCTGCATGTGTGTGTGAGGTTATTAGGTTATTAAAGTCAGAGTAAAGCATTGAGTGGATGGGGTAGGGAGTTCTAGGGCCCAGAGAGAGAGGTGAGAATAAGTATGAGCGCAGCAGAGCCAGTGGCTGACAGGTCCTGATGGAAGCAGATGGAAGCAGGTCTATCACTTTCCAGCTATCCCAATATGACTGTACAGACAGTATCACTGTGTCATGGATGTATCTGGTAGGCAATCAGGGCAGCAAAGTCAGGGAGGAGAAGCTGACCTGTTTGGGCCCTATGCATTATCTCCTTTTGTGGTGGAATGCTTCACCACCAGGACACTTTAATGCATATTGTTTGGAGATAGCTTACTGGGTCTAACTCAATGCCCCTCATTATCGTAAGTTAACATCTCATGTTTATAAGTTATGAGAAACATTTTTTAAATTACAATAACTTACTTTTTGGGATGCTGTGTTCAATCTCCACATAAATGAGGCAGAGATCTGGGACTTAATTCTTTGCTATAACTGAGAGACTCCTCCTTACTCAGTTGGTATTGGTCCTCGACAGAGTACATGACTTTTCATTATATGAGAGAAGCAACCCCATCATGTCCCAGCTCAACCTCATTCTGCTTCACTGCTACAGATTGGTTCTGCAGTCGCTATTCTTTCTCACACTGACTTTATAGTGGAAGAAATACACGAGTTAATTTTCTTTCTACCTGCACCCGCTGTGCTCATGATGGAAACTTTGAACACCTTTAGAGATTAATGCACCTAGGTACCGCCCTAAAAACCTCCTACGCCAAAGAACATGACTCACACACACGCACACAGAGAGTACTTTAAAGGAGTACTTTCCCACACACAATATTTTCAATCCATTTATTTTCATTTCAAATCACCACCACAAATTCGTTGAGTTGAAATGGTATAGTCTATACTATATAATCTATACTAAAAGTGGCAATGAATGGAGAACATCTTGTTGCTTGACTTTATGTACCTTCACTTCTACAACCATTCTTCAAGAGCTTTAAGAATGCTTATGCCCATAAAAAAAATTCACAACACTGTGACTCATCATTGATTTGCTTCGGTGGAGGTCGTTTTCTTACCAGAGGAAATTTAATCAGAACACTACACACAGAAAACGCACACAGGTGAGGTAGAGGAACACAATGAGCTTTTTCAGCAAGACATCAGCAAGGTAGACAGAGAGAGTGTGAGAGAGAGAGAGAAAGGGGGGAGAGAGAGGGGAGAGAGAGGGGGGGGTGAGAGAGAGAGAGAGAGGTGAGAGAGAGAGATAGGGAGAGAGGGGGAGAGAGAGAGGGGGGGAGAGAGAAAGAGAGAAAGATCAAAATCAAGATCGATCTTGACCGATAGAGTATGTTTACATGCGCACTGATAATTCCCCATTAAACTGATTATGGCAGTAGGCCGAGTATGGAAATACTCATGTGAACACCTTACTCTGCTTATCATAATCGGTGTAAGGTCAAAATCAAAGTAAGCATACACCGATTAAAACACCTGGATTTCTGAGCAATCTTTCGAATTATAAGGACACGTTAAACAGTTGAATCATTTGTTCCAGCGGTGTGTATTTGATCTGTGTATCTGCCGGCATCGGTAGCACAAGCCCCCCTGTTATGCACGAGTGAAGTACAGAAAAGCTGAAAGTAGGAATCTTAGAAATAGTTTTAACATACAAACTTTCTATGTCCAAAGAAAGGTTTCACAAAACAACAAGGTCACCGTGGAAGAATGTTGATTTTATCAAAAGTCCGATCAGTAGTCTGATTTGGGATGTATCCATGTAAGCAGGACCGTTCAGGAAATAGTTCTTCTTGCAAAGCATGGAAATGTTTTAAACAAGCTATTATATTAATCTGACTATCCAGTACAGTACATTTCGGAAAATATTCTGACCAATTGACTTTTTCCACATTTTGTTACAAGATTGAACTCTTTGGCCTGAATGTCTGGAAGAAACCTGGCACCATCCCTACAGTGAAGCATGCTGCTGGCAGCATCATGCTGTGGGGATGTTTTTCAGGAACTGGGACACTAGTCAGGATTGAGGGAAAGATGAATGGAACAAAGTGCAGAGATATCCTTGATGAAAACCTGCTCCAGAGCGCTCAGGACCTCAGACTGGGACCAAGGTCCACCTTCCAACAGGACAACGAACCTAAGCACGCTGCCAAGACAATGCAGGAGTGGCTTCCAGACAAGTCTCTGAATGTCCTTGAATGTCCAGCTCGAGTCGGGACTTGAACCCAATCGAACATCTCTGGAGAGACCTGAAAGCTCCCCAAATACAAGTGTACCAAGCTTGTAGCGTCATACCCAAGAAGACTCAAGGCTATGAGGGAGAGAGAGAGATTTGAAATCAGAGAGAACGAGTGACTAGCAACGGGCTATGAGCGAATGCAAAAACCCCTGTTTCTTCTCCTGATATTGTCATCCATAAATCTTCCAGTTCTCTCCCAGTCTCATCATCCCTGAGTGGCGTGTAGGGGCCCTACCCCTGTCCCTCCATCTGGCTGCGGTCTGTCTTCACTGGGCAATGCAGGGCCAGCTGGTAGGGGGATGTCATCAGGACTCCATGGCACACTGTGCAGGGACCCAGCCTGTCACCTTCTGCCATTGATCAACAATAACAGAGTGGGGACGCGCTAAACTAGACACCTCTGTGCAGTATTTATACACAGGGATGACCGGACACACAGATGCCGGGCCTCACACACAGAAACACATGGACACACACTCTTCAAGCACATGCTCACACACCCGTGCAAGGACACACACACACAAGCATAGAGTCTACATAGCTTACCAAACATTTACTCATTTTCCATTCTGACAGAATCACTAATTCCCTCTATTTTCCTGTCTTGTTTCTCTCTCTCTCTCTCTCTCTCTCTCTCTCTCTCTCTCTCTCTCTCTCTCTCTCTCTCTCTCTCTCTCTCTCTCTCTCTCTCTCAAACACACACACACACACATTGTCTCAGCATTTACCTGGAAGGTGGACATTTTTCATTGTCAAGAAGAAGCCCTGCGCAGGCTACAGAGGGTAGAGGAGCATGCTGATTTCAGCAGGATATGGATAAAGAAATCTAACCTGCCCGCCACCTTTATACTGTCGTCTCTTTATCGTGTTCAATAAAGAAGTTTCCTATATACATTTCCCCCTGGATCTTATCCCTGGTTACTATGCTGCTGTCATAATATGGAGTAATGTCGCCTGGATTCACACTGAAACACACATCAGATCAGTGGGACTGCACAGGGGAAGTAGCTAGGAGGTGTTGATGTTGCTGCCTGGCTCCTGATCAGGCATACTGGTGGTATGTGGCTAGCGAGCATGATAATGATGATCATGAAGATGATTGTCCTGCAACGGATTCCTTCATGACACAGGTCATATGAATTAAACCTTTACAAGACAATGATGATGAGGTGAGGAGCAGGAGGACTCTGATGATGATGATGATCATGTAAGGTATATTTTGCCCTTGATATCCATTGGTAGGTTTGTCATTAGCTGCCATTATCCATTTTGTTTAAGAAGCTCTGATACTGCAACTGAAACTTGACAAATGTATCAACACTTGCTAAGTGTTAACATTGATCTGAGCTGATTGCAAAGAGAAAACACATTTTAATCATTCTGTTTCTTTCAAAGCTTCTTTTTCCTCCCGAAGAATTAAAGCGTTGTATAATAATCAACCAAACACATGCACACACCTGGCTGCCTTTTTGTCACGTCTGACCGTCACGCTTGTGTGTTGTTTTTGTTGATTCTAGGAAGTGTTCATTCTTTTATGGAGGAAGAGTGTGTATCTCTCTCTGGTATGCAGAGCAGAATGGTTCCATCATGAACATGTGAGACCTAGCCTCCGGGAAGAGAGGAGGAACAAAACACAATGCTCACTCACAGCCACGGGTCAAAGATCGAACACGAGTTCTCACTTCCTGGATCTATTCCTGATGAGTACAAGTGGGAAAAAGTTTAACAAGCACGTGTTTATTTCTTTCTCCATCTATCCCCACCAACCGGAATTATTTCTCAGAGATTTTTTTTTTTTTAATCAGAAAGAGGACAGCAAGGCGGACAATTAGTTTACAAAAGAAGGCTAGTTCAAAACTCCCACCACATCGCAATTAAAGGAGAGAAAGAAGAAAGAGTCTGACTATTTTTAATTGGAGTTGTGTGTCACAGATGCAGAGGTGTTGTGACGCTCTCCTTCCCTGCCCACCATCATCAGGTCTCTCTGTCGCTCCCTCTCTCTTTCCTTCTTTCCCTCCGCTGTGTGCTCATCTTAGTCTTGGCCAATCAGTGGTCCAATTATCTGACTTCATCCACCTCTCTCCTGTTGCTGGTTAATAACCAGTCATTTCCCAACACACACACGCTCACATATACGCACACATGAGCATTTATATACAGACACACACACGCTCACATATATGCACACATGAGCATTTATATACAGACACACACACGCACACACATACACATACGCTAATACCCCAGTCATCTCCCAATTAGTGTTCTAGTAATTAGGAGTGACGAACAAGAGGTGGCTGACCACAGAGCTCATCATCGTGCTGCACGTCTGTAGTATGTGTGAACGCAAGAATGAAAGAAAGAGGAAAAAACAAAGAAAGAAAAGCACGAGGGGAAAAGAGACGCCATGGTAATAATCCAACATGCCGCACACATAACCTGCCATGCAACAGATCTCTGTTGAGAAAAGCTGCTGTGTAGACACAGAGACACACATAAGAAGTCAAACAACTTCGAGTGACAACAACAGATCTTAAAGATTCCCCAAGCATCAACAACCCTCCCGAGCACCTTACCTAGCAGACAAAGTAGAAGCAATGACTCAAGCTGCTGATGTGTGGCTGCTCTGGTGTATCTGTGTGAGCTTTGTTTGAGCTGGAGGACGTGTGTGTGTGTTGTCTGTGTTGTGTGTGTGTGTGTGTGGGGGTGGGGGGGTGCTCTGGTGTAGCTGTGTGATCTTTGTTTGAGCTGGAGGATGCTCAATGAGACGCGGAGAGAGAGAGAGTGTCATTTCTCAGGCCCGTTCCCCGAGGCTCGCCGTGAGGGCGGAGAGGGGAAAATGGAATGTAGCAAACAGACTGTTCAATTAGGGGCAGAATGGTGTGAAATTGCCTCCAAATGATAAGCCACTATTATAGCTACTGCTATTGGGGCTGGTGTGTGTGTTTGTGGTGGGTACATCACTTTGTAGAGTACATCACTCGAGACAGGAGACACCCACCCCACAAGGGCCATAATGTAACAAATGGTGCAATAAGACTCTTTGTTTTCATATGCTATTAACCCCTACATATGGATCCGTTGTATTGTCTCACACAAGCTTTCTCGTCACAGCTCTCATAACAAGGGGGGTGGAAATAGGGAAAAAAGTCACTCTGGGAACTCACCAACTTAAAATTCTTGTGATTCTGTGTAAAAAATAAAAAATAAATTAAATTAAATTAAAAAGAGACACAAATGATTTGACTTTGGGAAATTCCCATGGATTCCACTCCAATTCCACCCTTGATTAGCGCTGCAAACTGACAAATGAGTCAGATCTCTCCTCCTGAGAAGGAGCAGCCAGGTCAGTACAGATAAAGGCACCTGGTTTACTCAGGTCCCCTTCCCAAAATGATGGCTGCACTGTGGTGTGGTGGCAAGTGAAACCCTGTTCAAACAATGGGTCGGATGAACGGCAACATGTACTGTGACTAATTGTCAAACTGGTCTCCTCTGCTTCACATAATGAGGAGGGAAGGAGTAATCAGTCAAAAATCTCTGGGTATAAAACTATAGTTCTGATATCCCTGATGGGGTGTTATTAAGGGGAGGAATAGCTATAGCTCTTAAATAAACTGCAGTGTGGTTTGACTGCTGAAGAGATGCACAAGGAGTTCCTCCCTTTGTTCTTAACTGACTTTCCTAGTTAAATAAATAAAAATTCTCAGTAGTGCAACGTCATCAGCCAGCCAGGCATGTCCCTATTGAAGAATTCTGGAGGCGAAAGAAACGCTCACCTATTTAGGCGAGGTGCGGAGTAGAAAACTTGAACTGCTGTCTTTTGTCTCCTGGATCTTTTCATCAGACCTTCATCATTCCATTTTCCCACCCCTACGTCCATCGATAATTTTTTTGTTGCCATAATACTGCGAAACAAGACTGCTAAATAGCTAACCAAATGGCTCATGCCACTACTTCTATTTTTTATTACATTTTTTATCTTATCCTTAACTTTGTTGGAAAAGGACCCGTAAGCAATCATTTCTCAGTTTTGTACAAAGCATGTGACAAATACAATTTAATTTGATTTGTTCCATCCCTCTATTTCTTTATCTTATTGGGAATCACATTCTCTATACTGAATTAGTGGCTTTGGGCCTGTCCCTTTACCCCTCTCCCTCCTCCGCCCTGTTACATGGTGGCTGTCTGAAATATGATAAAGTGAACATCTATATTATATTATGATTTAGTGCACATATTGAGAGAGTTAGGGAGAAAATTATGAAGTATTGAGAGAGTCAGGTTCCCATCTTCATTTCCCTTTATCTCCCTGCTTGGAGTGTCAGTCTTACTAATGCTACTCTGCTCTGGACATAGACCCAGAGCTAGACCCAGGGAGGAGAGAGAAGAGAGGGAGTAGAGAGAGAGAGAAGAGAGGGAGTAGAGAGAGAGAGAGAGAGAGAGAGTTTACATGCATGCTAATAATTCGATATTAAACGGATTACGGCAGTAGGCCGAGTGTGGAAATAGTCATGTAAACAAAAAGGAAAGAGAGTGGGGAAGAGAGAGAGAGGAGAAGTATAAAGAGAGAGGTGAGAGGAGAAGAGACAAAAGGGAGGGGAGAGAAAGGAAAGAGGACGAAAGAGGAGGGGGAGAGAAATGATAGAAATGAAGATAGAAAGATAAAGATAGAAATGTACAGAATGAGAGAGAAAGAGGGAGAAGACGAAGACAGCGAGAAGACAAGAGGAATACAGACTCCCAGAGAGAGAGCAGTAAATAAAAGGAAGAAAAAAGAAGAGTAGGAGGAGCTGTAGTGTGTGATTTATCGCCCAGGTTTCATTAGGCAGCATAACAAAAGGTCACAGCCGTTGAGATTGAGGCAGAGGGCCGTGTGACTGATAGAAAATGCAAACGGTCATAGGTATTAACCTTTTACATATCTCTCTCTTTTTTGACTGAACAAAATGTGTGTGTGTGTGTGTGTGTGTGTGTGTGTGTGTGTGTGTGTGTGTGTGTGTGTGTGTGTGTGTGTGTGTGTGTGTGTGTGTGTGTGTGTGTGTGTGTGTGTGTGTGTGTGTGTGTGTGTGTGTGTGTGTGTGTGTGTGTCTATAACTGGACACTTATTAGACCAAGACCACTATCTTAGAGGTTTGAATATATCTCGCTCTCTCTCTCATTCCTTCAATAATGGGGCAGCAGGTAGCCTAGTGGTTAGAGTGTTGGGCCAGTAACCCAAAGGTTGTGAGATTGAATCCCTGTAGCTGAAAGGGAAAAATCTGCCGTTCTGCCCTTGAACAAGGCAGTTAACCCACTGTTCCTAGGCCATCATTGTAAATAAGAATTTGTTCTTAACTAGTTAATAAAGGTAAAATAAATAAAAAATATAACAATAATCATCTCTGTCACCACAATCATCTCCAAACTAGCGTTGACAGTGTTGTGTAGCGGTGCCTCAACCTGTAAGGTTGTTGGGGCTCAAGATTATCATATTACAAAATACAAGGTGCTAAAAATAGCTGTTCATAATTAATGACAACCAAAAAAAAACATTAGCATTAACAGCTTAACACATCCTTTGTTGCTAATATATTGTGAATTTGCGCTAATTATGTAGCATCCAAACACCATTCTCTGAAGTGTCTCAAAACATGAAAAGAATCATCAAGGAACGACATTTTGTTCATAAACGTCATATCACCTAGATGTACGCAAAGCGCAGGCAATATTTTTCCATTTGCAGTCACTGCTTTAAACAAATCCAAAACGAGCTCTGTTGTTTGAACGGAGGTCCTGAGGGGTTTATCGGATCACCACTTAAAACAGAGCTCACTTCGATTCTTCAATTTAAGAGTAGCCATATTGGTAATTGATGATTGGTTTGTGCTGCTGTGTCATTCGTTAGTTCATTAACAGGTGCTCTGGTACCTGCTAGCTGAGGGCTAGAGACGAACATTTAGTCAAAATTGACTCCGCAGCACCGTGCAGATATCACAACACCACCTGTTCTCCCTTTCCCTTCCCTGCATGGGGAGAGGCTCTAAAACAATGACGCTGTTGCTGACAACTCATAGCTGGGCAATAATACACACACACACTATCATCATGTCTATAAAACAATGATGGTGCCTGCTGACAACCACTACAGCTAAGAGAGAACAGTGTTATTGACTCATCCTCATACAAGCCCTCTAACTAACCAACACATGTTGTGCAATTCCTTCTTATAGTTGGCAGAAAGTGTTTGTTTGTGTGTTGCAAGTGTGTGCGCGCATGCGAGTATGCCTGTGTGTGATCCCCACACAAATGAGAGGGAGTTAGTTGTGTGTGATGGCTCATTGATTGGCAGGCCCCACAGAGAGCAGATGAGACCAGAGGCCCAATAAGGACTGGATGGATTACACAGCCATGGGTAACACGGTGAGGAGAGAGGATGCAGTCACAGAAACACACACACACACAGCAGATGGGCTAAGGGGGGAGGTAGTGTGTGTGTGTGAGTTTGGCCCATATGTTTGAGTGGCATGCATGCAAAGCGTGTAAAAGAATGTGAGAAGACGAGAAAGAGGAACGATAACAAACTATAACACAAACACAGCAATGTATTGTTGGCTAAAGTTTGATGCCACTTTGGCTTTACAAAGAAAGTGGTCAGAGAATGGAACTTTTGGGGTGGTTAAATGAAAAAAAGGCAGGTCATTAGTGATTTGATTTAATTTGATTATACCCTATTCTATTCTATTTCCCAATAAATAAATATAAACACGAGTAAAATTGTCCCTCTTTCCAGTGAGAGTTCTGCGAGTTGAGTCTGTGTGAGAATGTGTCTGTGGCAGAGAAGCTCTGGTTGGGCTGCTCGGCAAGGCTACAGATGGGAGTGTGTGTGTGGGCGTGTGTGTGAGCCTGTGTGTGTGTGTGTTTGTGATTGCATGTGTGTTGGTGTGTTGTGTGTGTGACAAAGTGGAGCGCTGGCTGGCTGGGTGACCTTTCCCTGTGCGTAGAGGTGGCATCATTCTGACAGTGTGACAGAGGGAGACGTACCCTCCATTTAATGGATGAGTTCTCTCAAGGTTACCACCTCTTCTCCTTCTCCTGCTCTAGCTCGATCTTTCTCTCTCCCTCTTTCTCCTCATCTCCCTCCCTCTCTCCCATTTTTCTCTTCGTCTCCCTCCCTCTTTCTCCTGGTCTCCCTCCCTCCCTCTTTCTCCTTGACTCCCTCCCTCTCCCTCCTTGACTCCCTCCCTCTTTCTCCTTGACTCCCTCCCTCTTTCTCCTTGTCTCCATTCCTCCATCCCTCTTCGTCGGTGTGCTCCTCTCTCCTGGTTCTCTCTCTATCTCCTGTCTCCTCTTCCACCAGACTGTCGGTAACCCTTCTCTTTAGTCAGTCTTGTTTTTAGGGGGTTTTGTTGTTTCTTTTGCTGTGTTTTGTTGTTTGCAACTGTGTGTTTGGCAGTATGTTACTCTCCTCATCTAGAGCTGGAAAATATTCCTTCATCATCCCAGTGGTATAGTGATACATCTCCTCATTGTATCACTGTCACCCTGAGAGAGAGAGCAGACAGTGTTATGTTGCGCAAGATGCAGTGGTGCATCCGTCTAGTCTTGCCATGACAAACCGCTGTCATGGAGTTCTGTCATTGTCATGGAGTTCTGTCATTGTCACGGAGCTCTACATAATGCAGCCCAGAAACACACAGAGTTCTACAGCAGAGTAAGTGGTTTGGTATGTCACTGAAGAGGATGAAAATCAATAAGAAGACTCCGACTTCAAGTCCCGATTTTCATGATTTGGGACTCGACACGGACTCAAGGTTTAGGGACTTGCCTAAATGACTGAGAGGATTATATTCATTATATTTGTCACAATATTGTTCTGAACATTAGTTTTAGGACTGACGCCCAACTGATTTAATCAAAAGTGCATTTACGGTGACTTGGAAACACAATTACATTTATAAAGGAGGCAAGTAATTAGTAGGAAAACCTTTTGTCAATTTGAAGACATGATCATGATGGTGAAGTTGATTCCCACTAAATATTTTCTAACCATGTGACATGACCAAGAAACCGCAAAAAGTATTTAAATATGTGTTTGATTCCGGGTCATGAGCAGAGTACCTTTATTGCAGGTACAGAAATGAACTCACCAGGTGTAAAATTGTTGGAGATCCTGCGGCCACTTCACTCTGAACCTAAACACATGGAACTTAATTACTCCCGGCATGTCAATGTAGTCCTCCAATTACATCTACTGAGATCTGACTCTTCAAATGTCCAATCCCTCCATTCCTTTAAACAACTGTTAACAGTGGGATCGTTTATATTAATATCGCCGTATGCATTTTGTAACTCGGCACTGCAAGTTAGTTCATTGTCCGATCATTAAGCGTTGATTTAATTATTAGGAGCCTGTGTGCTGGTTCAGCTCTCTTCACCATCCCTGGCTCTACAGCACAGCAGAGAGATTCGAAGAACATTGCATTTGTGACAAACATCCTGTCTTCCTCATCCATCACACGTTGCCAAACTTAGACATTCATTACAAAGTTACGCCTATGCAGCCCCCCCCCCCCTCCCCCTCTCTCTCTCTCTGACATTCGGTTGTTGTTTTTTCTCTTCTTAAAACACCAGCTCTAGCTTTTATGATTGTATGACATGACTGAATATTAGTTACATTCCCCGCTCTGCGTTGCTCAGCATTGTCGATGGAAAGATGCTGAGCAGCACTCTAACAACAGAGGCAGTACATTAATTAAATGCAGCAATTTGCTTTCCTCCCTTTTGTTACAAGGGACAGCACTGGTAAGATTGATGGTGGTAGCGCTGAAACATGAGAACCCACTACATCTATATCTGGGGCTAATTGAGATAAAGGGCCCATTAGGTGGCCAGTATATATTAAGATGTCAACTTTTATATTCTAATCTTCCTTGGCTTGTTTTTCTTTCCGTTTCGGAGTTATTTTGCATATGACGGTTGTTGTTGTTTTTTCCCCTCTTCTCCACGCTGCAATAATACTAATAGCAGCGAGTCGAGGCAGCCAAGCAGGCGACACAACAAGTGCTTTGAGGAAAGAGAGGAGAGGTGGAGTAGTGAACTGTCGGAGAAGCATGAGCCCTAGGGGTATTTTTTATTGTATTGTTTCTTTCATAGATTTATATGACTTTCATTTGAATGATGATGAGATGGAAATAATAATTGTAGTGTCTTGGTTATACTTTTCCTCTGAATACCATCTGATTCATTGAAGTTGAGGTAGGTACAAAAATAACAATATTGTGGTTCTCTGGTTGGCTAGCATCAGCAATGCAAATTTAGACCATTGTCATACTAGGGGACAATAACTGTACTCCCAGGCTTGCTGGTAGGTTGGCTAGCCATAGCAAAGCTATTCTGAAGATTAGTCCAGACGTATTTCCTTCACTCTTTTTCATTCTGTCCCATAGGATATAATGTTACCATCCAAAGGTTTTACTCTGGTAGTAGAGACCTTGTCAAAACAAAATAGAGTTACTCCATGGTCTGACTCCCTCACTTGCTCCTCCCTCTCATCTCCATCCCTCTCTTTTGCTCTCTCCATTCCTCTCCTCATCACCTCTCTCCTTCCCCCACTCTCCTCTCTCCTTCTCACCTCTGTCCTCTCCTGCTGAGACAGCAACTTTCCTTTTTTCTCTCTTTCTCTCGATACTGTGAGGGCAATTTCTGTTCAACCTTACGAATGCTTGTGTACTAAAGTATCCTTCTTTAGGCCTAGGCATTGGGGGTTGATATTGTTAAAGAAACTAACTCCTATAAGATAGAAAAGTGTGTGTGTGCATTAATAGAGGCCTGTTCTAACTGTTCTGTGTGTGAATGACCCCATGGTGTCTGGGAACTCAACCAAGACTTGACAGAAACTGACCGGTTCCTCTTAAGTTAACTGGAGACAGGGTGAAGGTTATATCCTGCACACCAGTGACAGAGCTATTGTTCCGTTCTGGAGCCTGTTTCTGGGCGAAAAGATTCATGTTTTGTGTGTGTCTGTGTGTGACCAGTACGACCATACATCATCTGGCACGACAGTCAAAGGCGCTTGCTTGCCCAACTTGGGGGAACCGTTGAGCTACTGTTAGAGCAAGTGCGTCTGGAGTGACTTCCTGTCATTCTGGCCCCTATCGCCCTCACTCAGTTGTGACAGACTGAGGCAACCTTTTGACCCATTTGCCCCCTCCCACACACACACACACACACACACACACACACACACACACACACACACACACACACACACACACACACACACATACACATGCATAGTATTGTGTGTTTTGCAGATGCCTGCATGGGGTAGCTTGACTATATAAATGCTCCTGTACTCTGTGTGCAGGAGGCTCTCAGTCCGCCTCACCTGCGTGTTTGGGGCGACCAGCCTCCTTATTATACTACGTTTTTAATAAAAGCAACACCTTGATTGATTATTGACTTTGTCTCTCCTCGTTATTAGTTAAAAGGTAGAATGTCCAGCACACTATTCTTCCACCTCCCTCCCCTCTCTTCCTCTCTTACCTCTGTCCTCCCCTGCTGGGCCAACCTTCATCGTCATCACAGTAACGAGTGCAGGCAGACTTGGTTAAGATGTCACTAGAAAACATCAAAACTCAGAACACAATGACAGCAAGCCACCGGGATCGAATAGCTCTCTGGCTCCAAAAACCTAAGTGGTCTAAATCGGTGCTCTGAAAAAGGTCAGGACTGCCTTGACACCTGGGGAAAGAGTGACCCAGAGAGTGATACAAACACTACATACAGTGCATTTGGAAAGTATTCAGACCCCTTGACTTTTTCCACATTTTATTACGTAACAGCCTTATTCTAAATAACTTGTTTTCCTCATCAATCTACACACAATACTCCATAATGACAAAGCAAAAACAGGTTTTTAGTCCCATAGCTGACTGTGCATGTCAGAGCAAGAACCAAGCCATGAGGTCCAAGGAATTGTCCGTTGCGCTCTGAGACAGGATTGCATTGAGGCACAGATCTGGGGAAGGGTACCAAAACATTTCTACAGCATTGAAGGTCCCCAAGAAAACATTGGCCTCCATCATTCTTAAATGAAAGAAGTTTTGAACCACCAAGACTCTTCCTAGAGCTGGCCGCCCAGCCAAAATGAGCATTCTGGTGAGAAGGGCCTTGGATAGTCCAAGCTCCAGAGTTCCTCTGTGGAGATGGTAGAACCTTCCAGAAGAACAACCATCTCTGCAGCACTCCACCAATCAGGCCTTTATTGTAGAGGGGCCAGATGGAAGCCACTCCTTAGTAAAAAAAATCACATGACAGGCTGCTTGGAATTTGACAAAGGCACCTAAAGTACTCTCAGACTATTAGAAGCAATATTCTCTGGTCTGATTAAAACAAGATTGAACTCTTTGGCCTGAATGCTAAGAATCACATCTAGAGGAAACCTGGCACCATCCCTACAGTGAAGCATGCTGGTGGACGCATCATGCTGTGGGCATGTTTTTCTGTGGCAGGGACTAGGAGACTAGTCAGGATCGAGGGAAAGATGAATGGAGCAAATTACAGAGGGATCCTTGATGAAAACCTGCTCCATAGTGCCCAGGACCTCAGACTGGTGCAAAGGGTCACCTTCCAACAGGACACCGACCCTAAGCAAACATCCAAGACAACGCAGGAGAGGCTTTGGGACAAGTCTCTGAATTTCCTCGAGTGGCCCGGCTAGAGCCCGGACTTGAACCCGATCGAACATCTATAGAGAGACCCCAAAATATCTTTGCAGCGACCTCTGCCCATCCAACCTGACAGAGCTTGAGAGGATCTGCAGAGAAGGATGGGAGAAACTCCCCAAATACAGGTGTACCAAGCTTGTAATGTCATACCCAAGAAGACTCGAGGCTGTAATCACTGCCAAAGGTACTTCAACAAAGTACTGAGTGAAGGGTCTGAATACTTATGTAATATTAAAGTGTTTTAGGTTTGATACATTTGCAAAAAAATCTAAAAACATGTTTTTGCTTTGTCATTATGGGGTATTGTGTATATTGATGAGGAAGAGAAAAAAAGATTGAATCTATTTTGGAATAAGGCTGTAACACAACATAATGTGGAGAAAGTCAAGGGGTATGAAGACCTTCTGAAGGCACGATATAAGACTTGTAAACCGAATGATTATGATGCAATACAATAATTCACAATAGCACTACACAGCTGATTCAAACCATGAATGTTTGATGGTGAGTTGGTTATGTGAACCAGCTGTGTAGTGCTAGGGCAAAAAAAACTAAACGTGCACCCAGGTGGGACCCCAGGAGTTTGGGAAACCCTGATCTAGACCTTCCTAAATTCATTCTTAATTGATTATTGGAAAACGTCTCTAATGTGTCACTAATGCTACCCTGTAGCCCACAAGGCAGAGAGTGGAATTGGGATTCACTTTGGTGAAATTTGGCACATTACACTTGTAAAGTGAGAGAGGAGAGAGAGGGCGATTGAGATGAGACACATCGTAGAGAGCTTGTCCGCAATCTCTTATAAAAAAAACTTGAAACTCCAAATCAGAATAGGCCTACAACCGTGTCTGTGAACAAGAACAGACTGTTGTTGTGCCAACATCAGCAGAAGGAGAGAAGAAAATACTTAGGCACTCCAACATGGCCGTGATCAGTAGAACATCAGAACAGCATCTCTGAACTGCGAACCGTTCTGTCCTGTCAGTGAAAATGGAATGTAGTTCATTTCCAATAAGGTGATTAAGGTAAAATCCTAATCACATCTTTTAATTAGAATCCCCAGTTATTAAGGAGAGATAATCCAGGTAAGAATAACTGGGCTGGTCTCGGAGGAGAGAAGGAGCTGGTCTTTGCTCCACATTAAAAATACTGCATCTGAAATGGCAACTCATTCCCTATATAGTGCACTACTTTTGACCAGGGCCTATGGGCATACGGTGCCATTTGGGATGCACCCCTGTAGTCTCATCAGGGAGGGAGCTGGTCTAGTCTGCACACAGAGCACGTCCTCTGCATAGGGCAAATCCAGCAGTCTTCCCTTCACATGGAGATAGTACTGTAGCCTAAACCAGGCCCAAGGCTGGGCGAACAGTAGGCCTGGTAATATATGAGCTTGTCAGCTTAACCTATTGTATCAGTAGAATGCTTGAACACACACTCTCCCCATCTCCTCTCCTCACGCTACTGGCAGGCAGAGAGGCGGCAGGGCGGGGAGAGGAGGAAAGAGCATTGTCTCACATCAGATGGTGCCACTCCTCCGCGACGCTCGTCCCTCAACCGATCTGTCTTTTGTAGGTCATAGAACTCATATACAGATTTTCATATTGAGCATATTGAGAGAACCTCGTTCCTAGTTTTTGACATCACTGCACTCTCATTTGATTCTCCATGAAATAGGCAGAATAACTAGCTAGCTAAATTAATACAAACGTTGTGACAGTGATTTAATAGTTTGCTATTGTGCGAAAATAAAAACGAACTAGATTCTCCTGCACAGATTCTGTGCAAGGACGTTGGTCGCCAGTGCAGTGACTTGATCAGCTGTGTAGCTAACTGTTGTAACTAGCTAGCTTACTGACGTAACTAGCTAGTCTGCTAGCTCTTCCTTCACTGACGTAAAAAGCTTGCTTAGCCTGTTTAAATTACATTGAAGTTGTAGACAACCCTCCACATGTAGCCCTCCTCTATGGGATCGGTGTCCCTTTTCCAGGACGGTTGATGCTAACGTGCGCTATTGTGACTAGAATGACATTGTAAGTATCAGCAAACCTTCCAGGACATATATCTTATATGGGCAGTAAGCTTACATTCTTGTTAATCTAACTGCACTGTCCAATTTACAGTAAAAAAATATACCATGCTATTCTTTGAGGAGAGTGCACAACAACTAAACCCTTGTATCATGACAACTGGTCTGGTACATTCACCTCCCAAGGTAAATAATGTACTTACATTCAGTAATCTTGCTCTGATTTGTCATATTGAGGGTCCCAGAGATAAAATGTAGTATAGTTTTGTTTGATAAAATCTATTTTTATATTCAAATGTGGGAACTGTGTTCTACAGTTTGAACCCCTGCTGTCTCTGACTCCACACCCTCCACACCCGGCCATCTAGATCCACATCTAGCCATCTAATGATCCAGCATGTATGACATTCCTGGGAGTGTGTAAACTAAAATTCTGTATTACCATGTCACTTTTGTATGTTCTCTATAGTTATGTACTTGAAAACGTATCAATTGATAAATTTGGCACATTTGGGCAGACTTGATACAAAATACGGTGCCGTATTGCAATGCTCCACTGGATCATTTCAAACTTTGCACACACACTGCTGCCATCTATTGGCCAAAGTCTAAACTGCACCTAAATTGCAATATTATTTTATGGCCTTTCTCTTGCATTTCAAAGATGATGGAATAGCATGTAGTTTTTGTATTCTCTTTTATCAGATCTAATGTGTTATACTCTCCTGCAATAATTTCAGACTTCCACAAACTTCAGTGTTTCCTTTCAAATGTTATCAAGAATATCCATATCCTTACTTCAATGACTCATGGCAGAAGAACAGCTGGTTCATGAAAACTTAGATCTACTAGCTATAGTAGCTTGCAAGCTTGCTTTTGTTGGAAGATTCAACATTGCAGGTGCAGCATTAGCTAAGCAGGTAGTTGGTTGGTTAGCAACATCGTTTCAGTCAAAGATGATTTCATTGACGGGCTCAGCTGGGCTCTGGATTGGCACAACGCTCTAAGGCACTGCATCTCAGTTCAAGAGGTGTCACTACAGTTCTTGGTTCAAATCCAGGCTGTATCACATCTGGCTGTGATTGGGAGTCCCATAAGGTGGTGCACAATTGGACCAGCGTTGTCCAGGTTTGGCTGGGGTAGGCCATCATTGTAAATAAGAATTTGTTCTTAACTGACTTGCCTAGTTAAATAAAGGTAATACAATAAAAAAAAAAGCTGCTGGACACATTTATTTATTTCATGCCCATAGTCAAACTTCAGAAATACTGCTCATTGTGAAGCACAATAATCCTTAGCTTGATGTAAAATGTGGCAACGAAGACTTCCTCAACAAAAAAAATGGTGTTCAGCAGACGATGTCACTTAGCTAATATTTTCGAACGTCGCGGCATGACCCGCCATGACCCTTTCTGAGATACGAGACAGATCAGTGCAGGCAGAATGGACATGCTACCTGATGTAAGACAAGGAGGGGATACCGAATCTGATTACAGACTGCAACCATTAACACCTTCAGTAAAGATGGCGGCCCCTCCACTCCCAGATCCCTGCACCGCCAAGGAAATTCAAATGTTGCCCTGCCCTGCCCTGCCCTGCCCTGCCCTGCCCTGCCCTGCCCTGCCCTGCCCTGCCCTGCCCTGCCTGCCTGCCTGCCTGCCTGCCTGCCTGCCTGCCTGCCTGCAGGCCTGCCTGCCTGCCTGCCTGCCTGTCTGTCTGTCTGTGGCAGCAGTCACAGGGAATTAATGAGGCGAGGCCCTGAGCTCGAATTCATCTTGTCTGTACTAGCCGATCCCACTCTGATTATTGTTATGAAACGGTCAGGGGAATATTAACCAAACGCCACCATATATCTGTACACACACCTCAGATACATAGAAGACAGAAAGTGTATAGAGAGAGCATGCAATTTCATCATATTAAATTGTTGATGGTGTGTGCTCAAGTGCATCTACATGTAAATGTGTATTAGAAATGAACAACAGCTAGCTTTGACATTTCAGGTCATTTGAGTTAAGGATTCCCATTTCGTCCCAAGGGTTTCTGACATTAAATTCCTTTATTGATTTACAGGATCTATCAAGCAAATAATCACCTCATTAATTAGATCACATTAAGGTCAAGTGCTGATAGTGAACATGGTTAAAGTTCACACGAGCTAGAGAGACCAGTCAATATATTTTTTCTGTCTGTCTGTTTCTCTGCCTGCCTGCTACCTTTTCAGGACACGATATTTATCCTAAAATCATGTATGATGTATGATGCTTACTCAATCTACCTTAACTTTGAAGCAACCATGTGTTCCTGCACGGGCACTGAGATGGATACAGAAAAATGTAACATGTTGCTGAGATATTCTCTAACCCAGCCACAGTTGTAGTGACACTACTCGCCTTTTCTGCTCTGCTTGCATGGTAGGACAACACTTTTACTGTGGGCATAGCTAGATATTTGCCATTGAAAACACTCCATAACTAGAAGACAAACTCAAATACAGGGTATTGATAGTGGTCCCTAGCATTCATCCTGATAGAGATAATATCCTCTACTTTAATAACACTGATATATACACCACATGACCAACAGTATGTGGACACTTGCGTGTTGAAGATCTCATGGAGTTGGTCCCACCTTTGCTGCTACAACAGCCTCCACTCTTCTGGGAAGGCTGCAGGGACTTGCTTCCATTCAGCCACAAGAGCATTAGTGAGGTCGGGCACTGATGTTGGGTGATAAGGTCTGGTTTGCAGTCGGTGTTCGAATTAATCTCAAAGGTGTTCGATGGGGTTGAGGTCAGGGCTCTGTGCAGGCCAGTCAAGTTCTTCCATACCGACCTCGCTTTGTGCACCGGGCATTGTCATGCTGAAGCAGAAAAGGGCCTTCCCCAAACTGTTGCCACAAAGTTGGAAGCACAGAATTGCCTAAATTGTAAATGTATGCTGTTGCGTTACGATTTCCCTTTACTGGGGCCTAGCCCGAAACATGACAAACAGCCCCAGACCATAATTCCTCCTCCACCAAACTTTACAGTTGGCAGTATGCATTGTGGCAGGTAGCGTTCTCCTGGCATCCTTTAAACTCAGATTCGTCCTGTCGGACTGCTAGATGGTGAAGCGTGATTCATCACTCCAGAGAACGTTTCCACTGCTCCAGAGTCCAATGGAGGTGAGCTTTACACCACTCCAGCCAACTCATGCCATTGCTCATGGTGATCTTAGGCTTGTGTGCGCTGCTCAGCCATGGAATCCCATTTCATGAAGCTGCAGACAGAACAGTTGTTACGTTGCTTCCAGAGACAGTTTCGAACTCGGTAGTGAGTGTTGCAACCGAGGACAGACGAGTTTAACGCACCACATGCTTCACCACTCGACGGTCCAATTCTGTAACCTTGTGTGGCCTACCACTTTGCGGCTGAGCCAATGTTGCTCCTAGATGTTTTCCCTTCACAATAACAGCACTTACAGTTGATGGGACAGCTCTAGCAGGGCTGGAATTTGATGATCTGACTTGTTGGAAAGGTGGCATCCCATGATGGTGCTACGTTGAAGGTCACGAAGCTCTTCAGTCAGGCCATTCTACTGCCAATGTTTGTCTATGGAGATTGCATGGTTGCATGCTCAATTATATACACTTGTCAGCAACGGGTGTGGCTGACGTAGCCAAATCCACTCATTTGAAGGTGTGTTCATATTTTTTTATATATATAGTGTTGCTATGGTATTTCAGCACTAACTTAACATTCTCTCACACACTCTCCGCAATTGCTTTCATTGCTTCTCCTTTTGTGTTTAAAACCCTCTTCTGTATTTATTGTTATCAGTCTGACCTGAACATTCATTCTTCATCTACAAGCAGCAGCAATGCGGCGGTCGGGCGGTAGCAATGCCTTTGTATTTGATTGCGTGGCTAGCTACTAATTGCATTAAGCCCAACGGGTAATTGAAGTTTCACTCCATAACTTGTGGTCACTGCAGTAAAAAGATAACCCAAGTCTTGACCCCAATCAGTATACTGGGGAGAAGTGTGGATCGGTGTGGAGTAGCAAGCAGCATGGTGCCCATTACTGTCAGCTATGGGGAAAATATGGAGCTTATTTAATTCAGCAGGGGCTGTGTGTGTGTGTGTGTGTCAGAAACCGTGTGTGTGTGTGTGTGTGTGTGTGTGTGTGTGTGTGTGTGTGTGTGTGTGTGTGTGTGTGTGTGTGTGTGTGTGTGTGTGTGACGGAGAGCCGAGGGAGTTATTATTTGGTGTCATGGTTAAGAGATCTTGGGCTTTAGAGACTGGGACTGTATAGCAATACGATGCTGTTCTGGGCTTAATGACTTGACTCGGAGATGGCAGAGATCAACTTATTTTTTTATTTACTTATCTCTGCTTCTCGTTCTCCATTCCTCCATTGTGGCTTTTAGGAATTGTTATTACATTTAATGATAAGGCTTCATGAGCAGATCATTAATTCAGATATAGGAGGGAGGGGAGAGTGAGTGGGATATGGGGAGGAAGGGCGAAAGATGGAGGGTGTGAGTGGGCAGAGGAGTGAGGGGTGGGAGAATGACAACAAGTCATTATCTGTATCTCTCAGCCTCCAGTGCAGTACATTAGGTCCTAAAAACACACGCACACAACACGGACTCACGCACAATGTCCTCGTGGAAGAAGGCAACATACGGGCTCTGAGAAGGACAGTTTGGGGGAAATGAGAGGCTGAGACGAGGGACAAAGGGAAAAGCGAGATAGGGGTGGAGGCAGAGAAGGTGACCCTGTGTCTGGGAAGCCAATGTGTTCATTTAGGAAGGCAGGCAGGGAGCAGGCCAGTCAGTCACCAGCTACCCAAGAGACCTTGGAGACTAGGGCTCATGTCAGATGGAATCAGGGACTTTAGATTAAACAGAGAACAAGCTATTCTGGTTCTTGTTGTGTTGTTATTGTTACTTCTGCAGTTCTTGGAGTTAAATTTGTGTACTGTGTGGGTGGTAAGATTTGGTCTTGAGGGCCATCCTACATGTGTTCCTAACCTTAACAGCACAGCCCAGACAGGATCCCATTTGATATTAAGTCATAAATCTAAAAGAGAGAGGAGAGGTGGTAACAGGATAGAGGGATAGAGGTGGCGGAGGACAGGGTTGAATGAACTCTGTACTTGGCTGGTTGAGGACAGTGGTTGGCTCTCTTCATTCTGCCTCTCTTCTCTCTCTCGTTGCTCATTTCAAGGGCATGTTAATGCTCAGAGCAGAGCAAGGTGTGTGTGTGTGTGTGTGTGTGTTCTATTGTGGGCTGTCTGATGCATTTATATATCCTGATTACTGCGACCAGCCCAGATAAGATCCCTGAGCGGGGCAGGAAGGATATGGGCTGGCTAGAGTGACAGGGGTAGGTGTGTGTGTGTGGGGGGGGGGGTTGTTTGTTAGTGTCAGTGAATACCTGCAGACATCAGCAGAATCCTCCAGGTTGTGACAGAAGATGAAAACACTGCCGTCACTCACATACAAACACACACACAAACAGCACAAACCACCTACAGCTCTGTCACCGGCCCAAATCCGAGACCACTCTCCTCCCCTCCAGAGTAGTGTACTGCTATCCATTACTTATCTAATTAACGTTGAACCCTTTATAATTAAGTAGTTGATTGCTCACCAAGTACTTGATCATAAGTTGACGAGTTTAGAGGAAGCCAATGGGTCAGAGGACTACTTTCAGTGCTTGACCTCTCTCTCTCTCTCTCTCTCTCTCTCTCTCTCTCTCTCTCTCTCTCTCTCTCTCTCTCTCTCTCTCTCATTATATTACAGAGGAGCTCTTTCTCTTGCGTTCCTGTGTGCATGCGCGTGTGTAGGAACTCTTACCAATTATCACAGCTCTCTTGACTTGTAGGTATGACAGGCCAGTTTTTCAAAAGGACACTCCCTTCTGACTAACCTCCCCACGTCTACCTTTGACTCATTCCTCTCTGCCTCCTTCTTTCCACTCCTCTCCTCTTTTGACCTCACCCTCTCACCTTCCCCCCCTACTCACAAGGCAGGCAATACGCTCGACCTCATCTTTACTAGATGCTGTTCTTCCACTAACCTCATTGCAACTCCCCTCCAAGTCTCCGACCACTACCTTGTATCCTTTTCCCTCTCGCTCTCATCCAACACTTCCCACACTGCCCCTACTCGGATGGTATCGCGCCGTCCCAACCTTCGCTCTCTCTCCCCCGCTACTCTCTCCTCTTCCATCCTATCATCTCTTCCCTCTGCTCATACCTTCTCCAACCTATCTCCTGATTCTGCCTCCTCAACCCTCCTCTCTTCCCTTTCTGCATCCTTTGACTCTCTATGTCCCCTATCCTCCAGGCCGGCTCGGTCCTCCCCTCCCGCTCCGTGGCTCGACGACTCATTGCGAGCTCACAGAACAGTGCTCCGGGCAGCCGAGCGGAAATGGAGGAAAACTCGCCTCCCTGCGGACCTGGCATCCTTTCACTCCCTCCTCTCTACATTTTCCTCCTCTGTCTCTGCTGCTAAAGCCACTTTCTTCCACTCTAAATTCCAAGCATCTGCCTCTAACCCTAGGAAGCTCTTTGCCACCTTCTCCTCCCTCCTGAATCCTCCTCCCCCTCCCCCCCCCTCCTCCCTCTCTGCAGATGACTTCGTCAACCATTTTGAAAAGAAGGTCGACGACATCCGATCCTCGTTTGCTAAGTCAAACGACACCGCTGGTTCTGCTCACACTGCCCTACCCTGCGCTCTGACCTCTTTCTCCCCTCTCTCCAGATGAAATCTCGCTTCTTGTGACGGTCGGCCGCCCAACAACCTGCCCGCTTGACCCTATCCCCTCCTCTCTTCTCCAGACCATTTCCGGAGACCTTCTCCCTTACCTCACCTCGCTCATCAACTCATCCCTGACCGCTGGCTACGTCCCTTCCATCTTCAAGAGAGCGAGAGTTGCACCCCTGCTGAAAGTACCTACACTCGATCCCTCTGATGTCAACAACTACAGACCAGTATCCCTTCTTTCTTTTCTCTCCAAAACTCTTGAACGTGCCGTCCTTGGCCAGCTCTCCCGCTATCTCTCTCAGAATGACCTTCTTGATCCAAATCAGTCAGGTTTCAAGACTAGTCATTCAACTGAGACTGCTCTTCTCTGTATCACGGAGGCGCTCCGCACTGCTAAAGCTAACTCTCTCTCCTCTGCTCTCATCCTTCTAGACCTATCGGCTGCCTTCGACACTGTGAACCATCAGATCCTCCTCTCCACCCTCTCCGAGTTGGGCATCTCCGGTGCGGCCCACGCTTGGATTGCGTCCTACCTGACAGGTCGCTCCTACCAGGTGGCGTGGCGAGAATCTGTCTCCTCGCCACGCGCTCTCACCACTGGTGTCCCCCAGGGCTCTGTTCTAGGCCCTCTCCTATTCTCGCTATACACCAAGTCACTTGGCTCTGTCATAACCTCACATGGTCTCTCCTATCATTGCTATGCAGACGACACACAATTAATCTTCTCCTTTCCCCCTTCTGATGACCAGGTGGCGAATCGCATCTCTGCATGTCTGGCAGACATATCAGTGTGGATGACGGATCACCACCTCAAGCTGAACCTCGGCAAGACGGAGCTGCTCTTCCTCCCGGGGAAGGACTGCCCGTTCCATGATCTCGCCATCACGGTTGACAACTCCATTGTGTCCTCCTCCCAGAGCGCTAAGAACCTTGGCGTGATCCTGGACAACACCCTGTCGTTCTCAACTAACATCAAGGCGGTGGCCCGTTCCTGTAGGTTCATGCTCTACAACATCCGCAGAGTACGACCCTGCCTCACACAGGAAGCGGCGCAGGTCCTAATCCAGGCACTTGTCATCTCCCGTCTGGATTACTGCAACTCGCTGTTGGCTGGGCTCCCTGCCTGTGCCATTAAACCCCTACAACTCATCCAGAACGCCGCAGCCCGTCTGGTGTTCAACCTTCCCAAGTTCTCTCACGTCACCCCGCTCCTCCGCTCTCTCCACTGGCTTCCAGTTGAAGCTCGCATCCGCTACAAGACCATGGTGCTTGCCTACGGAGCTGTGAGGGGAACGGCACCGCAGTACCTCCAGGCTCTGATCAGGCCCTACACCCAAACAAGGGCACTGCGTTCATCCACCTCTGGCCTGCTCGCCTCCCTACCACTGAGGAAGTACAGTTCCCGCTCAGCCCAGTCAAAACTGTTCGCTGCTCTGGCCCCCCAATGGTGGAACAAACTCCCTCACGACGCCAGGACAGCGGAGTCAATCACCACCTTCCGGAGACACCTGAAACCCCACCTCTTCAAGGAATACCTAGGATAGTGTCATGTCTTGTTATGTCTGTTCCTGTCCTTTCTCTTCATTCTCTCTCTCTGCTGGTCTTTTTAGGTTACCTTCTCTGTCTCTCATCCCTCAGCTGTTCTACATTTCCCCTAACTAGCTCATTCTCTCTTTCCCCACCTGTTCTCTCTTCCCCCTCTGATTAGGTCTCTATTTCTTTCTCTGTTCCTGCTACTTTCAGTGTCTGATTCTTGTTTGTGTTTTTTGATGCCAGAAGCAAGCTGTCGTCTCGTTTGCTTCCACCTTGTCCTGTCCTGTCGGAGTCTGCATGGCAGGTGCATCCTGCATTATACTACGTTCTTTTGTTCCATTGACTACGTTGGAAGAGGATTTATGCCATTCCTGTTTTTTATTAAAGAACTCTGTTTTCTGTTAAAACCGCGTTTGGGTCTTCACTCAAGTTCATAACAGAAGAATCAGACCAAGAATGGACCCAGCGGCTCCGGACCCTTTTCACTCCGCCGTCGAGATCCAGGGAGCGATGCTAGGCAGACACGAGGAGGAATTGTCTGCTGCTCAACATGCCGTTGAGACCCTGGCCGTCCAAGTCTCCGACCTCACAAGACGGGTTCACCAACTCCACCTCGATCCACCGCCCACTTCCAGGGTTTCCGAGTCTCCGGAGCCCAGGATCAACAACCCGCCGTGTTACTCTGGGGAGCCCACTGAGTGCCGCTCATTCCTCACTCAGTGTGATGTGGTGTTCTCTCTCCAGCCCAACACTTACTCCAGGAGCGCAGCCCGCATCGCCTACGTCATTTCTCTCCTTACCGGACGGGCGCGTGAGTGGGGCACGGCAGTCTGGGAGGCGAGGGCTGAGTGTATTAACCAGTATCAGGTGGTTAAGGAGGAGATGATACGGGTTTTTGACCGTTCTGTTTTTGGCGAGGAGGCTTCCAGGGCCCTGTCTTCCCTATGTCAGGGGAATAGATCCATAACGGATTATTCTATTGAGTTTCGCACTCTCGCTGCCTCTAGTGACTGGAACGAGCCGGCTTTGCTCGCTCGTTTTCTGGAGGGTCTCCACGTCGAGGTTAAGGATGAGATCCTCTCCCGGGAGGTTCCTTCCAGTCTGGACTCCTTAATAGCTCTTGCTATTCGCATAGAGCGACGGTTTGATCTTCGTCGCCGAGCTCGTGGAAAGGAGCTCACGTTCTCCGTTGCTCCCCTCTCCACATCACTGCCACCTGCCGCATCACTGCCACCCTCCCCCGCCGGCTCGGATGCTGAGCCTATGCAGCTGGGGGTATTCGCATCTCGGCCAAGGAGAGGGAACGGAGAATCACCAATCGCCTCTGTCTCTACTGCGGCTCCGCTGGTCATTTTGTCACCTCATGTCCAGTAAAAGCCAGAGCTCATCAGTAAGAGGAGGGCTACTGGTGAGCGCAACTACTCAGGCCTCTCCTTCTGGATCACGCACTACCTTTCCGGTCCATCTCCGCTGGCCCGGTTCATCTGCTTCCTGCAGTGCCTTGATAGACTCTGGGGCGGAGGGCTGTTTTATGGACGAGACCTGGGCTCGGGAACATGACATTCCTCTCAGACAGTTAGGGGAGCCCAGGGCCTTGTTCGCTTTAGAGGGTAGTTCTCTCCCCAAGATTCAGCGTTAGACGCTGCCTTTAACCCTCACTGTCTCTGGTAATCATAGCGAAACCATTTCTTTTTTAATTTTTCGTTCACCTTTTACACCTGTTGTTTTGGGTCATCCCTGGCTAGTGCGCCATAACCCTTCTATTAATTGGTCTAGTAATACTATCCTATCCTGGAATGTTTCTTGTCATGTAACCTGTTTAATGTCTGCTATCCCTCCTGTTTCCTCTGTCTCTTCTTCACAGGAGGAGCCTGGCGATTTGACAGGGGTGCCGGAGGAGTATCACGATCTGCGCACGGTGTTCAGTCGTTCCAAGGCCACTTCTCTCCCTCCACACCGGTCGTATGACTGTAATATTGATCTCCTTCCGGGAACTACTCCCCCGGGGTAGATTATACTCTCTGTCGGCTCCCGAACGTAAGGCTCTCGAGGATTATTTGTCGGTTTCGCTCGACGCCGGTACCATAGTCTCCTCCTCCTCCCCCACCGGCGCGGGGTTCTTTTTGTTCAGAAGAAGGACGGGTCCCTGCGCCCATGCGTGGATTATCGAGGGCTGAATGACATAACAGTTAAGAATCGTTATCCGCTTCCTCTTATGTCTTCAGCCTTCGAGATCCTGCAGGGAGCCAGGTTTTTCACCAAATTGGACCTTCGTAACGCCTACCATCTCGTGCGCATCAGGGAGGGGGACGAGTGGAAGACGGCGTTTAACACTCCGTTAGGGCACTTTGAATACCGGGTTCTTCCTTTCGGCCTCGTTAACGCTCCAGCTGTCTTTCAGGCACTAGTTAACGACGTCCTGAGAGACATGCTGAACATTTTTGTTTTCGTTTACATGGATGATATCCTGATTTTTTCACCGTCTCTCTCGATTCATGTTCAGCACGTGCGACGCGTCCTCCAGCGCCTTTTGGAGAACTGTCTTTATGTGAAGGCTGAGAAGTGCACTTTTCATGCCGCCTCTGTCCCTTTTCTCGGTTCCGTTATTTCCGCTGAGGGCATTAAGATGGATCCCGCTAAGGTCCAGGCTGTCATTGATTGGCCCGTTCCTAAGTCACGCGTCGAGCTGCAGCGCTTTCTGGGCTTCGCTAATTTCTACCGTCGTTTCATCCGTAATTTCGGTCAGGTGGCAGCTCCTCTCACAGCCCTTACTTCTGTTAAGACGTGCTTTAAGTGGTCCGTTTCCGCCCAGGGAGCTTTTGATCTTCTTAAGAATCGTTTTACATCCGCACCTATTCTTGTTACACCTGACATCTCTAGACAGTTTGTTGTTGAGGTTGACGCGTCAGAGGTGGGCGTGGGAGCCATTCTTTCTCAGCGCTCTCTCTCTGACGGCAAGGTCCATCCTTGCGCGTTTTTCTCTCATCGCTTATCGCCGTCAGAACGTAACTATGATGTTGGTAATCGCGAACTGCTCGCCATCCGCTTAGCCCTAGGCGAATGGCGACAGTGGTTGGAGGGGCGACCGTTCCTTTTGTCGTTTGGACTGACCATAGGAACCTTGAGTACATCCGTTCAGCCAAACGACTTAATGCGCGTCAGGCTCGTTGGGCTCTGTTTTTCGCTCGTTTCGAGTTTGTTATTTCTTATCGTCCGGGCTCAAAAACACCAAACCTGATGCTTTATCTCGTCTCTTCAGTTCTTCTGAGGTCTCCACCGACCCCGATGGGATTCTCCCTGAGGGGCGTGTTGTCGGGTTGACTATCTGGGGAATTGAGAGGCAGGTAAAGCAAGCACTCGCTCACACTCCGTCGCCGCGAGCTTGCCCTAGGAACCTTCTGTTCGTTCCCGTTCCTACTCGTCCGGCCGTTCTTCAGTGGGCTCACTCTGCCAAGTTAGCCGGCCACCCCGGCGTTCGGGGTACGCTCGCTTCCATTCGCCAGCGTTTCTGGTGGCCCACTCGGGAACGTGACGCGCGTCGATTTGTCGCCGCTTGTTCGGTCTGCGCGCAGACTAAATCTGGGAACTCTCCTCCTGCCGGCCGTCTCAGACCGCTTCCCATTCCCTCTCGACCGTGGTCTCACATCGCTTTAGATTTTATCACCGGACTGCCTTCATCAGCGGGGAAGACAGTTATTCTTACGGTTGTCGATAGATTCTCTAAGGCGGCTCATTTCATTCCTCTCGATAAGCTCCCTTCTGCTAAGGAGACGGCTCAGATCATTATCGAGAATGTTTTCCGAATTCATGGCCTTCCGTCTGACGTCGTTTCCGACAGAGGCCCGCAGTTCACGTCTCAATTTTGGAGGGAGTTTTGCCGTTTGATTGGGGCTTCCGTGAGTCTCTCGTCCGGCTTTCATCCCCAGTCTAACGGTCAAGCCGAACGGGCCAATCAGACTGTTGGTCGCATTTTACGCAGTCTTTCTTTTCGTAACCCTGCGTCTTGGTCAGAACAGCTCCCCTGGGCAGAGTACGCCCACAACTCGCTTCCCTCGTCTGCTACCGGTCTATCCCCTTTTCAGTGTAGCCTCGGGTACCAGCCTCCGCTGTTCTCATCTCAGCTCGCCGAGTCCTGCGTCCCCTCCGCTCAGGCTTTTGTCCAGCGTTGCGAGCGCACCTGGAAGGGGGTCAGGTCGGCACTTTGCCGTAATAGGGCGCAGACTGTGAGGGCCGCTAATAAGCGTAGGACCAAGAGTCCTAGATATTGTTGCGGTCAGAGAGTATGGCTCTCCACTCAGAACCTTCCCTTAAGACAGCTTCTCGCAAGTTGGCCCCGCGGTTCATTGGTCCGTTCCGTATTTCCCAGGTCATTAATCCTGTCGCAGTGCGACTTCTTCTCCCGCGCTATCTTCGTCGCGTTCACCCGGTCTTCCATGTCTCCTGTGTTAAGCCCGTTCTTCGCGCCCCCGCTCGTCCCTCCCCCCCCATCCTTGTCGAGGGCGCACCCATCTACAGGGTTCGTAAGATTTTGGACATGCGCCCTCGGGGGCCGTGGTCATCAGTACCTAGTGGATTGGGAGGGGTACGGTCCTGAGGAGAGGAGTTGGGTTCCCTCTCGGGACATGCTGGACCGTTCGCTGATCGATGATTTCCTCCGTTGCCGCCAGGTTTCCTCCTCGAGTGCGCCAGGAGGCGCTCGGTGAGTGGGGGGTACTGTCATGTCTTGTTATGTCTGTTCCTGTCCTTTCTCTTCATTCTCTCTCTCTGCTGGTCTTTTTAGGTTACCTTCTCTGTCTCTCATCCCTCAGCTGTTCTACATTTCCCCTAACTAGCTCATTCTCTCTTTCCCCACCTGTTCTCTCTTCCCCCTCTGATTAGGTCTCTATTTCTTTCTCTGTTCCTGCTACTTTCAGTGTCTGATTCTTGTTTGTGTTTTTTGATGCCAGAAGCAAGCTGTCGTCTCGTTTGCTTCCACCTTGTCCTGTCCTGTCGGAGTCTGCATGGCAGGTGCATCCTGCATTATACTACGTTCTTTTGTTCCATTGACTACGTTGGAAGAGGATTTATGCCATTCCTGTTTTTTATTAAAGAACTCTGTTTTCTGTTAAAACCGCGTTTGGGTCTTCACTCAAGTTCATAACAGGATAGGATAAAGTAATCCTTCTCACCCCCCCTTAAATGATTTAGATGCACTATTGTAAAGTGGCTGTTCCACTGATGTCAGAAGGTGAATTCACCAATTTGTAAGTCGCTCTGGATAAGAGCGTCTGCTAAATGACTTAAATGTAAATGTAATTCATTTTCCTCCAATGTATTTTCTGTTACCCCCCACACAGACGGATACACAACCCACTGGGAAACAACTGGTTGTTTCTATGTCATTTCAACAACAAAAAAATCTATGCGATGACGTTGAATCAACGTGGAAAACCAATTCGATCAATGTTAGGGAATTTCATATGTTTTTCACCTTACTTTTAACCTAAATCCATGACATTTTTGGTTGACTTCACGTAGATTTCACGTTAGCTGACAACTCAACCAAAATGTTATAAAAACTAGACTTTGAAATTACATCTGTGCCTAGTAAAAAAAAATGCCAAGAATAACAACACATTTTGAGGAAAAATATGAATGTCCTCTTCTTCCTCAATTGTGGTCATTTCCTCTGATGTTATACCGCTATAATATGTAACCTGTCTAGTTGTATAACGTAACTCTGACATTTTAATTGCCTGGCCCATCTCCTGACATTGGAGTCAGAATCTCACCTAATTTCAATAAAATTGTCACGCCTTGGTCTTAATATTTTGTGTTTTAGTTAATTAGTTGGTCAGGCCAGGGTGTGACATGGGTTTATTGTTTGTTGTATTTCTTAGTGGGGTTTTTTAGTTATTGGGATTGTGGCTGATTAGGGGTGTGTGTTGCATAGGTTTGGCTGCCTGAGGCGCTTCTCAATCAGAGTCAGGTGATTCTCGTTGTCTCTGATTGGGAACCGTATTTAGGTAGCCTGGGTTTCACTTTGTATTTCGTGGGTGATTGTTCCTGTCTCTGTGTTAGTGTTTCACCAGACAGGCTGTATAGGTTTTTCACGTTCCGTTTGTTGTTTTTTGTATTTATAAGTTATTTCGTGTATCGTCATTTGTTCCATTAAAAACATGAGTAACCAACACGCTGCATTTCGGTCCGACTTTCTTTCGACAAACGAAGAACGCCGTTACAGAATCACCCACCACACACTGACCGAGCAGCGTGTTAACAGGCTGGAGCTACACGAGAGGCAACAGAAGCAGCTTCAGTGGGAGAGGCTACACCATTTGGAGAATTGGACATGGGAGGAGGAACTGGACGGAAAAGGACGCTGGGCTCAGCCTGGTGAATATCGCCGCCCCAAGGAGGAACTAGAAGCGGCTAAAGCGGAGAGGCGCTGGTATGAGGAGGCAGCACGGCGACGTGGATGGAAGCCCGGGAATCAGCCCCAAAAATTTCTTGGGGGGGGGGCTATCAGGGAGTATGGCTACTCCAGGTAGGAGACCTGTGCAAACTCCCTGTGCTTACCGGGGGGCTAGAGAGACCGGGCAGGCACCGTGTTATGCAGTGGTGCGCACGGTGTCCCCAGTGCGGGTGCATAGCCCGGTGCGGTATATTTCAGCTCCGGGTATCGGCCGGGCTAGATTGAGCGTCGAGCCAAATGCCATGAATCCGGCTCTACGCATCTGGTCCCCAGTGCGTCTCCTTGGGCCGGCTTACATGGCACCAGCCTTGCGCTCGGTGTCTCTGGTTCGCCTACATAGCCCAGTGCGGGCTATTCCACCTCGCAGCACTGGCAGGGCAACCGAGAGTATTCAACCAGGTAAGGTTGGGCAGGCTCGGTGCTCAAGAGCTCCAGTGCGCCTGCACGGTCCGGTCTATCCAGTATCACCTCCACACCCCAGCCCTCCGGTAGCAGCTCCCCGCACTAGGCTTCCTGTGCGTGTCCTCGGCCCAATACCACCAGTGCCAGCACCACGCATCAGGCCTACAGTGCGCCTCGCCTCTCCTGCCCTGTCGGAGCCTTTCTCCTCTCCAGCGCTGCCGGAGCCTCCTACCTGTTCGGAGCAGCCTGAGCTGCTAGTCTGCATGGAGCAGCTAGAGCTGCCAGTCTGCAAGGAGCTGCCAGTCTGCATGGAGCAGCCAGAGCTGCCAGTCTGCATGGAGCAGCTAGAGCTGACAGTCTGCAAGGAGCTGCCAGTCTGCATGGAGCAGCTAGAGCTGCCAGTCTGCAAGGAGCTGCCAGTCTGCATGGAGCAGCTAGAGCTGACAGTCTGCAAGGAGCTGCCAGTCTGCATGGAGCAGCTAGAGCTGCCAGTCTGCAAGGAGCTGCCAGTCTGCAAGGAGCTGCCAGTCTGCATGAAGGAGCTAGAGCTGCCAGTCTGCAAGGAGCTGCCAGTCTGCATGGAGCAGCTAGAGCTGCAAGTCAACCAGACTCTTCCAGATCTGCCAGTCAGCCAGACTCTTCCAGATCTGCCAGACAGCCAGACTCTTCCAGATCTGCCAGTCAGCCAGATTCTTCCAGATCTGCCAGTCAGCCAGACTCTTCCAGATCTGCCAGTCAGCCAGACTCTTCCAGATCTGCCAGTCAGCCAGATTCTTCCAGATCTGCCAGTCAGCCAGACTCTTCCAGATCTGCCAGACTCTTCCAGATCTGCCAGTCAGCCAGACTCTTCCAGATCTGCCAGTCAGCCAGACTCTTCCAGATCTGCCAGTCAGCCAGACTCTTCCAGATCTGCCAGTCAGCCAGACTCTTCCAGATCTGCCAGTCAGCCAGACTCTTCCAGATCTGCCAGACAGACAGACTCTTCCAGATCTGCCAGTCAGCCAGACTCTTCCAGATCTGCCAGTCAGCCAGACTCTTCCAGATCTGCCAGTCAGCCAGAGTCTTCCAGATCTGCCAGTCAGCCAGATTCTTCCAGATCTGCCAGTCAGCCAGACTCTTCCAGATCTGTCAGTCAGCCAGACTCTTCCAGATCTGCCAGTCAGCCAGACTCTTCCAGATCTGCCAGTCAGCCAGAGTCTTCCAGATCTGCCAGTCAGCCAGACTCTTCCAGATCTGCCAGTCAGCCAGACTCTTCCAGATCTGCCAGTCAGCCAGAGTCTTCCAGATCTGCCAGTCAGCCAGACTCTTCCAGATCTGCCAGTCAGCCAGACTCTTCCAGATCTGCCAGACAGCCAGACTCTTCCAGATCTGCCAGTCAGCCACTCTTCCAGATCTGCTATTCAGCCAGACTCTTCCAGATCTGCCAGTCAACCAGACTCTTCCAGATCTGCTAGTCAGCCAGGATCTGCCGGATTCAACTGCCTGGCTGGGCTTCATCTCAGTACTGGGCTTCCTCTCAGTACTGGGCTTCCTCTCAGTCCCGAGCTGCCCCTCAGTCCCGAGCTGCCCCTCAGTCCCGAGCTGCCTCAGTCCCGAGCTGCCCCTCAGCCATGAGCTGCTCCTCAGTTCAGTGGGGTTCTGGGTGGACTATTCGTCCATGGTCGGCGGCGAGGGTGGATCATCCCAGGACGCGAAGGGGAGGAACTATGACATTTATGGAGTGGGGTCCATGTCCCGAGCCGGAACCGCCACCATGGACAGACGCCCACCCGGACCCTCCCTATGGTTTTGAGGTGCGTTCGGGAGTCCGCACCTTAGGGGGGGGTTCTGTCACGCCTTGGTCTTAGTATTTTGTGTTTTAGTTAATTAGTTGGTCAGGCCAGGGTGTGACATGGGTTTATTGTTTGTTGTATTTCTTAGTGGGGTTTTTTAGTTATTGGGATTGTGGCTGATTAGGGGGGTGTGTTGCATAGGTTTGGCTGCCTGAGGCGGTTCTCAATCAGAGTCAGGTGATTCTCGTTGTCTCTGATTGGGAACCGTATTTAGGTAGCCTGGGTTTCACTTTGTATTTCGTGGGTGATTGTTCCTGTCTCTGTGTTAGTGTTTCACCAGACAGGCTGTATAGGTTTTTCACGTTCCGTTTGTTGTTTTTTGTATTTATAAGTTATTTCGTGTATCGTCATTTGTTCCATTAAAAACATGAGTAACCAACACGCTGCATTTCGGTCCGACTTTCTTTCGACAAACGAAGAACGCCGTTACAAAACTTTTATTTGTCCCC
The DNA here is from genome assembly GCF_036934945.1 of Oncorhynchus masou masou. Lineage (NCBI taxonomy): Eukaryota > Metazoa > Chordata > Actinopteri > Salmoniformes > Salmonidae > Oncorhynchus > Oncorhynchus masou. Next base: position 56,505,042 of record NC_088217.1, read on the forward strand.
TTAAGGCAATTAATATCTCGACTCTTAAACCCCATTCCTGGAGAGTTACCATCCTGTAGGTTTTGCTCCAACTCAAATTGTAACTCACCTCATTCAGCTTATCAACCAGTTAATTATTAGAATCAGGTGCGCTAGATTGGGGTTGGAGTGAAAATCTACAGGACGGTAGCTCTCTAGAAATAGGGTTGGGAATAGGGTTGGAGAGCCCTGATCTATACTGGGTGTCTGGTTAGACTGTAAACTCTCCTTCCAGACTCACATTAAGCATATCCAATCCAAAATTAAATCTAGAATCGGCTTCCTATATTGCAACAAAGCATCCTTCACTCATGCTGCCAAACATACCCCCGTAAAACTGATGTCATCTATAAAATAGCCTCCAACACTCTACTCAACAAACTGGATGCAGTCTATCACAATGCCATCCGTTTTGTCACCAAAGCCCCATACACTACCCACCATTGCGACCTGTACGCTCTCGTTGGTTGGCCCTCGCTTCATACTCGTCGCCAAACCCACTGGCTACAGGTTATCTACAAGCCTCTGCTAGGTAAAGCCCCGCCTTATCTCAGCTCACTGGTCACCATAGCAGCACCCACTCGTAGCACATGCTCCAGTAGGTATATCTCACATGTCACCCCCAAAGCCAATTCCTCCTTTTGTCATATTTCCTTCCAGTTCTCTGCTGCCCATGACTGGAACGAATTGCAAAATCTCTGAAGCTGGAGACTCACATCGCCCTCACTAACTTTAAGCACCAGCTGTCAGATTAGCTTACAGATCACTGCACCTGTACATAGCCCATCTGTAAACAGCCCATCTATCTACCTACCTCATCCCCATACTGGTATTTATTTATTTATTTTGCACCCCAGTATGTCTACCTGCACACTTCATCTTTTGCCGATCTACCATTCCAGTGTTTAATTACTATATTGTAATTACTTCGCCACCAAGGCCTATTTATTTCGTTAACTTACCTCATTTGCACTCACTGTATATAGACATTTTGTTGTATTTTGTTCTACTGTATTATTGACTGTATGTTTTGTTTATTCCATGTGTAACTCTGTTGTTGTATGTGTCGAATTGCTACGCTTTATCTTGGCCGGGTCACAGTTGCAAATGAGAACTTGTTCTCAACTAGCCTACCTGGTTAAATAAAGGTGAAATAAATAAAATAAATAAAATACTAAACTATGAAGAAGATTAGGAAGCTAAACTATGCCACCTTTCTATTGAGCGGTGTTGTCGCAGTAAGAGGGCAACAGCGTGTTATGGCTGCTCAGATGTTCAAAGCCGACTTGAGAAGGGGGAGCTCAGCACTCCCCCCACCTGCCCCTGTCTCTCCCCGTCTCCCCCGTGTCTCTCTCTGTTTCTCCCAACCCTCCAGAGGTTTCCCACCCAGAATCTCATTCTGTCAGCCTGAGTCTCCTGGGGCCTATCATTTCAAACCCAGACACTTGAGCTGCTAAACCAAGGCATTCAAATCATCCAGTGACAACAAGAAACAAACACACATCAGCCAATTCCTTTCTACACCTACAAGCACCCACCTTGTTCTACACTAAAAGCAACTGTTTTGGTGGGAACACATCCTTGCGACACGCATGCCCTGCCCACCTCAGGATCTCTCTTTTTTGGCCATCGATTTCCTGTGTTTGAGGGGTGCAAAATCCACTTGTCACTTAAATCTCGCGAGATTGATTGCTCTCATTTCTCTGGGGACTCTTTCCCACTCTTGTCTTGTGCCATTTGTTTTTTCCTGTTAACGTATCGACCGCGGAAACGTTTGTAATGACCTGTCAAACACTCTGGTAATGGCTGAAATAGGCTCAATGGAATACATTGACTTTCCGCTGCATCTATAAGAACTTTAACGCTTCGTCAGGAATTTAACGCACCCCCGCCTCGACAGTTAAATCATAAAAAAAGAGAAGAAAGATAACTTTGCTTTGATGGGTGTTGATTTTTTTGTGCAACTGGAAGAAAAAAAGTAATGATTTAATACAGTTGAAAATTTTCCAAGTTAGATGTGCTGAAATGAAAGCAACTTCCAAAGATGACTACTCGGATTATAGTGATATTGTGTCTAATCTCGCACACAATGTAAAGAATGTATAGATGTGTAATCTAGAGCCAAGCTTTTTAAATCGCACAAGTATCCTTCTCTTGACACACTTGTTGAATTATACAAGAGAATGTGACAACAGTTCATGAATCATTAACGAGTCAGTCTAGACAGCACAGGAGAGCGCAGGTAGGCCTAGAGACAGATGCAAGGTTTTTGGTGGTCACAACCCTGTTCCACACCTTTATATTAATGTATTAATGAATGCAACTTCACATATAATTGTCTTTATTTTATCAGAATGCATGAAAGGCTATCAGAACAAGTTTGAAAATATAAATGTCTTTATGATACCTTGTGTAGAGATTTCAAAGACATGAAAATAAGATTGAACTCCTGGAAAGTGATCAATGAGGTAATGGAGATAGATGTGGTAAGAGGACGCTGGATTGGCACACCTAAAAAGAAAATCAGATATTGTGTGTTTTTCAGTGTTTTATATATATTTCCACACTATGAGGTTGGAATAATACTGTGAAATTGTGAAAATGATGATCATGCCGTTTTAGTGTAGAATCAATCAATCAAATGTATAAAGCCCTTTTTACATCAGCAGGCGTCACAAAGTGCTATACAGAAAGCCAGCCTAAAACCACAAACAGCAAGCAATGCAGATGTAGAAGCAGGCTGGCTAGGAAAAACTCCCTACAAAGGCAGGAACCTAGGAAGAAACCTAGAGAGGAACCATGCTCTGAGGGGTGGCCAGTCCTCTTCTGGCTGTGCCGGCTGGAGATTATAACAGTACATGGCCAAGATGTTCAAACATTTGTAGATGACCAGCAGGGTCCTGTGTGGCTCAGTCGGTAGAGCATGGCGCTTGCAACGCCAAACGTCGTGGGTTCGAATCCCGCTGGGGCCACCCATATGTAAAAAAGTAGTGTCCCCAGCCGACTTGTAAGTCGCTTTGGACAAAAGCGTCTGCTAAATGGGATATATTATTATATTAAATAATAATAATCACAGTGGTTGTAGAGGGTGCAAAAGGTCAGCACCTCAGGAGTAAATGTCAGTTGGCTTTTCATAGCCGATCATTCAGAGTTAGAGACAGCAGATGCAGTAGAGAGAGAGAGTCGAAAACAGCAGGTCCGGGACAAGGTAGCACATCCGGTGAACAAGTCAGGATTCCATAGCCACAGGCAGAACAGTTGAAACTAGAGCAGCAGCATGACCAGGTTGACTGGGGACAGCAAGGAGTCATCAGGCCAGGTAGTCCTGAGGCATGGTCCAAGGGCACAGGTCCTCCGAGAGAGAGAGAGAAAAAGAGAGAATTACTTAAATTCATACATACTTAAATTCACACAGGACACCGGATGAGACAGGAGTAATACTCCAGATATAACAGACTGACCCTAGCCCCCCGATGCGTAAACTACTGCAGCATAATTACTGGAGGCTGAGACAGGAGGGGTCAGGAGACACTGTGGCCCCGTCCGACGATACCCCCAGACAGGGCCAACCAGGCAGGGTATAACCCAACTCACTTTGCCAAAGCACAGCCCCCACACCACAAGAGGGATATCTTCAAACCACCAACTTACTACCCTGAGACAAGGCCGTGTATAGCCCACGAAGATCTCCCCCACGTCACAAACCCGAGGGGGGCGCCAACCTGGACAGGGAGATCACGTCAGTGACTCAACCCACTGAAGTGATGCACCCCTCCTAGGGACGGCATAGAAGAGCACCAGTAAGCCAATGACAGCCCCCATAATAGGGTTAGAGGCAGAGAATCCTAGTGGAGAAAGGGGAACCGGCCAGGCCGAGACAGCAAGGGTGGTTCGTTTGCTCCAGTGCCTTTCCGTTCACCTTTACACCCGTGGGCCAGACTACACTCAATCATAGGACCTACTGAAGAGATGAGTCTTCAGTAAAGACTTAAAGGTTGACGCCGAGTCTGCGTCTCTCACTTGGATAGGCAGACCATTCCATAAAAATGGAGCCCTAAAGGATAAAGACCTGCCTCCAGCTGTTTGCTTAGAAATCCTAGGGACAATAAGGAGGCCTGCGTCTTGTGACCGTAGCATACGTGTAGGTATCTACGGCAGGACCAAATCGGAAAGATAGGTAGGAGCAAGCCCATGTAATGCTTTGTAGTTTAGCAGTAAAACCTTGAAATCAGCCCTAGCCTTAACAAGAAGCCACTGTAGAGCGGCTGGCACTGGAGTAATATGATCACATTTTTGGTTCTAGTCAAGATTCTAGCAGCTGTGTTTAGCACTAACTGGACTTTATTTATTGCTTTATCCGAGTAGCCAGAAAGTAGAGCATTGCAGTTGTCTAATCTAGAAGTGACAAAAGCGTGGATTCATTTTTCTGCATCATTTTTGGACAAAAAATTTCAGATTTTTGCAATGCTGTGTAGATGGAAAAAAAACTGTCCTTGAAACAGTCCTGATATGTTTGTCAAAAGAGGTATCAGGGTCCAGAATAACGCTGAGGTTATTACACTAGCATCACAGTTTTATTTCAAACCATCACGATTAATTGTCAGCTCCAACAGAAGATCTCTTTGTATCTTGGGACCTAGTACTAGCATCTGTTTTGTCCGAGTTTAAAACATTTGCCGCCATCCACCTCCTGATGTCTGAAACACTTTTGGGGCTTTACCATGTTTCCTCGAAATGTACAGCTGTGTATCAACCGCATAGCAGTGAAAGTTAACATTATGTTAAAAACAATAGTGGTCCTAAAATGGAACCTTGAGGAACACCGAAATATACAGTTTATGTGTCAGAGGACAAACCATCCACAGAGACAAACTGATATCTTTCCGTCAGATAAGATATTAACCAGGCCAGAACTTGTCTATGCAGACCAATTTGGGTTTCCAATCTCTCCAAAAATATGTGGTGATCAATGGACTAAGCAGCACTAAGGTCATGGAGCAAGAGGACAGATGCAGAGCCTTGGTCAGTCGCCAATAAAAGGTTATTTACCACCTTCACGAGTGCAGTGTCAGTGCTATGATGGAGTCTTAAACCAGACGGAAGCGTTTCATATACATTGAATTTAATTGATTTTGGGTAACAGACATATACAACAGAATACGCTATGTGGACCCAGAGGATATCACTTGAAAGTATTAATTAAAACACTTGTTTCCAAAGTGGTTCCTCTATGGTAAAAACAATAACACATATAAACACACAATAGACCAGACAAAATTACAAACAACCATATGTACATTGATTTATATTGACATCCTTAAAAGTGGCACTATTCACTGCACTTCTCCCTAACCTTTAAAATCAACCATATTAATTTTACATTAAAACAAACTTCTTAGGGCTGCAATCCCGTTAACGGGATTGATATGACACCAGTGAGCCAAATTCAAACAACACTAATCTCATAATTAAAATTCCTCAAACATCTTATACCATTTGAAAGGTAATCGTGTTGTTAATCCCACCAAAGTGTCCGATTTCAAATAACTTTTACAGCGAAGCACCATAAACGATTATGTCAGGTCACCGCCAAGTCACAGAAAAATTCAGTCATATTTCCAGCCAAAGAGAGGAGTTCCAAAAAGCAGAAATAGAGATAAAATGAATCACTAACTTTTGATGATCTTTATCAGATGACACTCATTGGACTTCATGTTACACAATGTTTTGTTCAATAAAGTGCATATTTATATTTTAAAAAATCTCAGTATACATCCACAGAGCTACTTTTGTTAGCACGTTTGGTAAACAAATCCAAAAGAAGCGCGTTCCCTAGATGCAGACGAAATCTCAAAAAGTTCCGTTACTGTCCGTAGAAACTTGTCAAACTAAGTATAGAATCAATCTTTAGGATGTTTTTAACATAAAACGCCAATAACGTTCCAACCGGAGAATTCCTATGTCTATAGAAAAGCAATGGAACGAGCTAACTCTCTCGTGACCCCACCTCAGAGCCTGTGGCACTCTGCCAGACCCCTGGCTCAAACAGCCCTTATGAGCCCCCACTTCACAGCAGAATCCTCAAACCAGTTTCTAAAACAACTAGTTGACATCTAATGTAAGCCTTAGGAAGTGCAACATAACCAATTTCCCACTGTGTATTCAATAGGGGCAGGGTTGAAAATCGACCAGCCTCAGATTTTCCACTTCCTGTTTGGATTTCTTCTCAGGTTTTTGCCTGCCATATGAGTTCTGTTATACTCACAGACATCATTCAAACAGTTTTAGAAACTTCAGTGTGTTTTCTATCCAATACTAATAATACTTTGCATATATTAGCAACTGGGACTGAGGAGCAGGCCATTTACTCTGTGCACCTTTCATGTAAGCTACTCAATACTGCCCCTGCAGCCATAAGTTAATTGCACATCATACTGATCATTCAAATCAATACACCTGACCAGAAGTAAACAGCAACCACTAACATTGAGTGGCTGCTGCCAACACACTCACTCAACTCCAGCCACTTCAATAATGGGAATTGATGGGAAATTATGTAAAATATATCACTAGCCACTTTAAACAATGCTACCTAATATAATGTTTACATACCCTACATTATTCATCTCATATGTATACGTATATACTGTACTCTATATCATCTACTGCATCTTTATGTAATACATGTATCACTAGCCACTTTAACTATGCCACATTGTTTACATACTCATATGTATATACTGTACTCGATACCATCTACTGTATCTTGCCTATGCTGCTCTGTACCATCACTCATTCATATATCTTTATGTACTTATTCTTTATCCCCTTACACTTGTGTGTATAAGACAGTAGTTTTGGAATTGTTAGTTAGATTACTTGTTGGTTATTACTGCATTGTCGTAACTAGAAGCACAAGCATTTCGCTACACTCGCATTAACATCTGCTAACCATGTGTATGTGACAAATAAAATTTGATTTGATTTGATGTAAGGGGCAAAAGGGGCAGTGGAATGGTTTCTCTTATTTAGACAAACTTGTCCAAATAAAAAACTGTCTGCTATTTAAAGCTAGTTTTACTTTTAATTTGCTTGATCTCTAAGGGAAGGCTATTCCATAGACAAATGACTGTATGGAAAAACGTGCTCGCCGCAGTACTGTCTACTCTTGGGATTGTACAAGACAACACTAGCTCTGGCATTGTGACTGTGTTGGTTATTGACCATATTATATAGACCATATAGAACATATTAACTGACTTGCCTAGTTAAATTTAAGAAAATGTAAATAATCAAAATGGCACTGAATCAAGGTTGAGACAAGCAGTTTCTTAACTTTAATGTTAAAATATATAGTGTTACGATATAAACATTTCAATTTGTTTGCCATTTTAGAAAGAATTTTAGCAGCAATCAGGTTTCCAGAAAGGGATTGATCTAGGGACACACCAAGATAAGATACACTTGTTTTAGATTCAATCTCCTTGGCTGCACAGTTTACCGTTATCTTGTCAGCCCTAAGCAATCTACGTTTTGTTCCAAACAAAGTCGATTCAGTTTTTCCCAAATGTAGTGACGATTTGCTGTCAGACAACCAATCGCTAACAAAATGCAATTCCTCACTCAGGGTTTCCTCTATGTAAACTGTATCCTTCCCTGATACCAGTATGGCTGAATCATCAGGATAAAGTAAGAGTTTGCACTTTACTGTATCTGGCAAATCATTAACGTATGTAAGAAATAAGAGAGGCTTTAAAATGTATCCCTGAGGTACTCCACGGGTTATTTATTTGGCCTATGACAGAAGATCACCAACATTACATATTTTTATTCTGTTGGTCAGATAAGACCTTAACCAATTCACTGCTACATCATTTAGACCCATGCATTTCAGTTTCATCAGGAGAATACCATGGTCCACAGTGTAAAAAGCTTTCTGCAAGTCTAACATGACCATACCTGTATAGTTCCCTTCTCACTTTCCTGCTTAATGTGGTCAAAAAGGTGGATAAGGCAAGTGTCAGTGGAAAAAGACAGATTGTAGTTCATAAAGAAGTTCGTGCTCAAGAAGGTATCAACTTAAGTTGATTAAAAAACTAATCAATTCAATTCAATTCAAGGGCTTTATTGGCATGGGAAACATGTGTTAACATTGCCAAAGCAAGTGAGGTAGAAAATATATATATATATATAATATAATATAATATAATATATACAGTAAACATTACACATACAGAGGTTTCAAAACAATAAAGACATTACAAATGTCATATTATATATATACAGTGTTTTAACAATGTACAAATGGTAAAGGACACGAGATAAAATAAATAAGCATAAATATGGGTTGTATTTACAATGGTGTGTGTTCTTCACTGGTTGCCCTTTTCTCATGGCAACAGGTCACAAATCTTGCTGCTGTGATGGCACACTGGAATTTCACCCAGTAGATATGGGAGTTTTTCAAAATTGGATTTGTCTCTCAATCTCTCAACAACTTTGGATAAGGTGCTAAGGATTGACAGAGGCCTGTAGTTTCCTACATTTGTTTTACTGCTCTTCCTGTGGAGTGGAACCACCCGGGCTGTTTTGAGATCCTTGGGAAATGTACCACTACAAAGAGAAGGGTTTACAATATGCGTTATCATTTTAACAGTGACACAAGCACTATCCTTTAAGAATCTTGCAGGAAGGTTATCCATCCAGTTACTTTGTTTGTGCTCTTTAAGCATAGTTGATTGAAAACCTTGTCCCCTGTTACCATGCACAGCTGAAACAAATCATTTGTGATACCATTGCTATGGCAATAGTTGTTATTGAAAGGCTTGCAATATTGTTCAGAGTAGGTTGGTAACTTCTTAACCAGAGACGAGGCTTAGTGGTGAAAAATGTGTTAAAATAATTTGCAACCTTTGCCTGGTCATAACATAAAACATCATCAATATCCAGGCCAATACTATAGGATTTTACCTTATGGGGAGTTTTTGAGCAAATGTCCTTTAAAATGTTCCACAGTTTTCAAGGCTGATGTAAGTTGTCATTAAAGGCGTCTATATAATGTTGGGATTTGGCCTTATCCATTTTGTGTCTTGCCTGGTTTCTACAGTTAATATAACCATCATAATCTTATTGCAGATTTGTCCTTCTGAATCTGGCCAGGTAGCGATCCCTTTTCCTTATGAGGTCTAAGATCTCGGACGTGATCAATTTCCCTGACCATTGTTTGTCTTCAGGAAGGCAGTGAGATTCTGCACAACAGCTTATAACATTTTTGAAAGGAATGGGAGATTCGATATTGGCTGATAATTGTTTATATTTTCTGGGTCAAGGTTTGGCTTTTTCAAGAGAGCTGAAAAGAACGCCTGAAATGTCTGCCTGTTTTGGTGGGATGGAGGTTTGGCCTGCCTGGCGACATCACCAGGTATTATGAAATAAGTTAATAGACCAATAACAACGGGAGTTTTTCCAACCTCTCTGCCAATAACAGCTAGTTTTCAGGTCATAGAACACTCCCATAAAAAAATGTATTAAATTGATATTTTGTTTCACTGATGTCCACACAATAACCCATAATGTCAAAGTGAAATTTGTAGAGAATTATTGAAATTAATAAAACATTTCAAAACTAAAATGTCTTGAGTCAAAAAGTATTCTACCCCTTTGTTATGGCAATCCAAAATAAGTTCAGGAGTAAAAATGTGCTTAACAAGTCGCATAATAAATTGCATGGACTCATTCCGTGTTCAATAATAGTGATAAACATTTTGTAACTACAGTTGAAGTCGGAAGTTTACATACACTTAGGTTGGAGTCATTAAAACTTGTTTTTCAACCACTCCACAAATTTCTTGTTAACAAACTGTAGTTTTGGCAAGTCGGCTAGGACATCTACTTTGTGCATGACACAAGTCATTTTTCCAACAATTGTTTACAGACAGATTATTTCACTTATAATTCACTGTATCACAATTCCAGTGGGTCTGAAGATTACATACACTAAGTTGACTGTGCCTTTAAACAGCTTGGAAAATTCCAGAAAATGATGTCATGGCTTTAGAAGCTTCTAATAGGCTAATTGACATAATTTAAGTCAATTGGAAGTGTACCTGTGGATGAATTTCAAAATGACAACAAAGCCAAGGTATTGGAGTGGCCATCACAAAGCCCTGACCTCAATCCCTTAGAAAAAGTGTGGGCAGAACTGAAAAAGTATGTGCGAGCAAGGAGGCCTACCAACCTGACTCAGTTACACTAGTTCTGTCAGGAGGAATGGGCCAAAATTCACCCAACTTATTGTGGGAAGCTTGTGGAAGGCTACCCGAAATGTTTGACCCAAGTTAAACAATTTAAAGGCAATGCCAGCAAATTCTAATTGAGTGTATGTAAACGTCTGACCCACTGGGAATGTGATGAAAGAAATAAAAGCTGAAGTAAATCAGTCTCTCTACTATTATTCTGACGTTTCCTGTTCTTAAAATAAAGTGGTGATCCTAACTAACCTAAGACAGGGAATTTTCACTAGGATTAAATGTCAGGAATTGTGAAAAACTGAGTTTAAATGTATTTGCTTAAGATGTATATAAACTTCTGACTTCAACTGTACCTCATCTCTGTACCCCACACGCACAACTCACGTCAGAATTAGAAGTATCCATATTTCTCAAATGTCAAATTTCAAATGTTAAATTTGAGCATTAAGGCTACGGTTAAGTTTAGGCATTAACTCTGAATTGCTGAGGTAAAGGTTAAGGTTTGGGATAGGCTTAAAACAAAATGTTATCGCTGGATTCGTTCACACCCTCTTAAGCCTTAACCCCACCCATCTCTTTAAGGATTCACATGTGAGACCATGTACTAAACAGCCCAAAGATTTCAAGTCTAATGGCTGGGTTATACTACGTCTATCGTCAGTTGTCACAGTGACATCATAAACATTATATTGTCGTCCGACATCAACCTGGTCGTTATGCAAAAGAATAAACACAAAAACTACAGGCTGTATGACATCAGCGACCTGGTGGTCCAAAATAGTATAACTAGCGTGTATTAACATCAATAATCCCACCCGTTTAAAAATGGATTTAGTATGTCAGTCTAGCAAACCAGGCAGCTAAAATACACTTTCGAAACAATGTTTTGGTTCATCTCTAGCTTGTTAGCTAGCTAATGTTAAGGTAGCTGTCTAGCCAGATCAAATAATGACCATATCATATAGCTGACAATGTTTTCATTTTAGCTAATTTGTCTTCATTACGACAGGAAAATAATCTTAGAATCAAGATCATTATTTACAAGTTAATGGCGATACAATTACAGGGAAAAGTTACGGATGTGAGTGTAACGTAATAAAAGCAGGGCATTCTACAAGAGAATTTTAGAACTGGCCTAACGTTATATCCTAATTTGACTTTGGTGCAGGTCATGTTCTTCACATGACCGTCTCTGGTAAGCACATACTATATCAAATAAAATCAAAGTTTATTTTTCACATGTACAGGATACAGAAAGTGTAGTGAAATGTTTACTTGAATAGTGAAATGTTTAGTTTAGACATAGCTAAACAATGAACCATAATCCCAACTCATAACGTTATTACCCTGCAATAATCTGCAGGTAGCTAACCAACCAGATTCATTGTTAGCTAGCTAAAATGTGTAATCCAGAGACAGGTGTTTTACACAACAGACTTCTGTGTATTCCCTTTTCAACTCCCTCTGCATATTTGCAATCAAACGCCAGATTTTTCGCCATCTCCTTAGCTATCATACTCTAATTCTACCAGGCATTCCACTGATTTCCAAACTCGGTCACAGAAAGTGGAGAGCAACACTTTGCAGTTCTTGTACATGGTATATTTAAAAAAAAGCTGAGTTAGAAAGGATTCCTTACACATACTGACCAGCTTATGTTATAGCCTGAAGTGTGCTACATGGCAGACCAATCCGAACTCATCTCTCGGCATGTCCAGCCCATCCATTATCTCAGCCAATCATGACTAGCGGGAAGGTTCCTGTATTTTTCTGTGGCTAAACCATAATTTGACAATGTATTAATATTTACAGATGGCATACAAGTGTGTAATTAAGGCAGATGAAAGTTCACATGTTCCAGAAGCCATTTCTGACAAAAAAAATGCATTTAGATTTTTAAAAAGTTTACATTCAAATGCCTCTCCTGTGAAGTGGTGACGCGCAACATATGCCTATTTTCTTGAAACAAGTCACAAATTTAAATTGAAAACATGGTATGTTAAGAGCACTTTTTGTTTGTGTGGCTGTCCCTAACCTTGCCAACAGACAAAGAGCTGTAACTAGATCAGTAGTTCACCAATGAGGGCCTTGATGGACTCGGCATCAGTAACTGGGGGGTCTCTTGTAATGACCTATGAGACTCTTAAGGGAACGCTTGTGGGTTTGTTTTCCTATGAAAACACACACTCCAGAGTCCACAAACACACCATCATATTGTCTTCTATTTTTTCGACACTTCATCCCTCTGTTTTAAGTACTTTCCTTTCCTTCAGGTACATGTGGTACATGTCCTTCAGGTACACTAATATAAAAGGTTAAAGAACCACTGCACCATCATTAGCATAACTGGGTTTGAATGGAAGAGCCACCCTGATTGTGATGAGAGGAAAAAGAGGAGACGGGGAAGGAGGAAATGTATTCTGAGGGTGTGTGGCTACCAGCAGCTATAGCAGCATCACCACCTGCCAACATGCCCTCCTCCCGCATCCTTTCTCTCCCCCACGCCAACACTGCCTTCCTCTCCATCCTCGACACTCCTTCCTCCCTCTCCTGAACACCACTCTCCTCCTTCATCCTACCTCTCCCCAACACTGCCCTCCTTCCCGATCCTTCCTCTCCCCAACATCCCCATCCTTCCGAGCCACAACCCCACCCACCTCCCCATCCTTCCTCTCCCCAACCACACCCTCCTCCCATCTCCCAACTCCCTTGTATCTTTCCCTTTCCTCCTCTCTTTCTATTTCTTTCCCTTCCTCTTTCTTCTCTCTCTCCCAATCCCAATCCCCTCCCTCCCCCTCTTTGCCATTACATTCCCATCTGAAGCACCGTTGTGTGTCCGGACCATCTGCTGTGAACAGCCAAATAACTTGATGCAAAACAGTGGAGGGGAGAATGTGTATGTATGGGACAGTGATGTGGTTTCTTCACGCTCTGACAGTCATGGAGAGGAGGTATGAAGCATGATGAGAGAGAAGGAGAGAAAGAGTGAGAGAGAGAGGGGGAAAATTTGTATTATTTATTGGCCCAATAATTTACATAACTTTAGTACACTCTTCACATCATTGTAACAGTGCTAAAAGACAAAGATACTGTTTAGTTAACCATCAAAGTGAAAACACGCGTAAATGTGCAGTAATCAGAAATGAAATGACAACTAAAAACACAGATGACATCAATGAAAATAACAAAAAGCACAACTGAAAAGATTGGACAACTGTAACATCAAATTGACACTAAACATAGATTGGTTGTTGATACGGCATTTGTAATCGACCTTTATGGTACAGAGAGAGGGGGGAAAGAGAGAAAGGGAAGAAGAGAGAGGGAGAGAAGGGGGGAGAGAGAGAAGTCAGAGAGAGAGAGATGATGGGATGTGATCCAAGGTGTTTGAGTTTATTTTGAGCTCCATTATCCCTGTAATGAATGGATACTTCCAGCGCCCCTGGAGTCAAGGTTACAGGTGACTCACTGGAAAACTCATCTCTCCTCCTCTATCTATCTGTTCTGGTCAGTTGATCTGATGGTCGGTCAGTCAGTCTTAATTCCGTCAAAAATATCCCATCTAGCACAATTGTAAGTTGTGGGAATATGTGTTATTGGTTGCCCATTGGTTCTGGGAACGAAGCCAGAAATCTCCTGACTGGTAAAACTGGTAAAAAGTTTTTTTAAACATTCAGAGAACGGAAGTGACATTTTCTCCTGTTCTGGGAATGTTACTTTTTAGGTTGCAAGGAGGTTTTGAGAACATTTCACTATGGTTCCCTGAACGTTTCCCTGGGTGGTTTTATTAACGCTCTGAGAATGGAAATTATAGGTTATTAGTAGGTTTTTAATAACTTCCTTAAAACTTCCACTGAATGACATTAATACTTTTGATAACACTGCTAGCTTATTTTGGGCTAGCTTTTTTTTTATCTCCAAACACAGATAAAACCTTTGCAAACTCATTAATCATGCCACCACATATATTTTTCATTGTGACACTGCATCAGATTTGAAACTACAGTGCATTCAGAAAGGATTCAGACCCCTTGACTTTTTCCACATTTTGTTACGTGACAGCCTTATTCTAAAATCTATGAAATAGTTTTTTCCCTCATCATTCTATACACAATACCATAATGTCAAAGCAAAAACAGTTTAGACATTTTTGCAAACGTAAATAAATATATATATGAAATATCACATTTACATAAGTATTCACACCATTTCCTGAGTACTTTGTTGAAGCATCTTTGGCAGCGATTACAGCCTCGAGTCTTCTTGGGAATGACGCTACAAGCTTGGCACACCTGCATTTGGAGAGTTTCTCCCATTCAATCGGGTTCAAGTCCGGGCTCTGGCTCTTGGCTGTGTGGCTGGACGCTGCCCTTGTGGTGAAAGTAGGAAACAACATCTCAACTTCGCTGCTCCTCAACACTGGGGCCCCACAAGGGTGTGTGCTAAGCCCCCTCCTGTACTCCCTGTTAAACACACGACTGCGTGGCCATGCACGCCTCCTACTCAATCATCACGTTTGCAGACAACACAACAGTAGCGGGCTTGATTACCAACAACGACAAAACAGCCTTACAGGGAGGAGATGAGGGCACTCAGAGTGTGGTGTCAGGAAAATAACCTCTCACTCAAAGTCAACAAAACAAAAGAGATGATATTGGTCTTCAGGAAACAGCAGAGGGAGCACCCCCCATCCACATCAATGGGAAAGCAGTGAAGAAGCAGCTGTACATTTCAATGAAACATGGTGAAGCCCCAAAATTGCCCTCGCAAGAGGCCTGTGTTTCAGACATAAGGAAGTGGATGGCTGCAAACTTTCTGCTTTTAAAATCGGACAAAACAGAGATGCTTGTTCTAGGTCCCAAGAAGCAAAGATATATGTTGAATCTGACAATTAATCTTAATGGTTGTACAGTCCTCTCAAATAACACTGTGAAGGACCACGGCGTTACACTGGACCCTGATCTCTCTTTTGACAAATATATCAAGACTGTTTAAAGGACAGCTTTTTTCCATCTACGTAACATTGCAAAAATCAGAAACTTTCTGTCCAAAAATGATGCAGAAAAATTAATCCATGCTTTTGTTACTTCTAGGTTAGACTACTGCAATGCTCTACTTTCCGGCTACCCGGATAAAGCACTAAATAAACTTCAGTTAGTGCTAAATACGGCTGCTAGAATCCTGAATAGAACCAAACAAAAATATTATTATATTATATTACTCCAGTGCTAGCCTCCCTGCTGACTTGCTGCACCCCCGACAACTACTGTGATTATTATTATTTGACCATGCTGGTCATTTATGAACATTTGAACATCTTGACCATGTTCTGTTATAATCTCCACCCGGCACAGCCAGAAGAGGACTGGCCACCCCTCATAGCCTGGTTCCTCTCTAGGTTTCTTCCTAGGTTTTGGCCTTTCTAGGGAGTTTTTCCTAGCCACCGTGCTTCTACACCTGCATTGCTTGCTGTTTGGGGTTTTAGGCTGGGTTTCTGTACAGCACTTTGAGATGTCAGCTGATATACGAAGGGCTATATGAATACATTTGATTTGATTTGAAGAAGGTGGAAAGTTAAGTTCCTCGCCGTAAACATCAGGAGCCTGAAGAATTTTGGCTTGTCACCTAAAATTCTCACAAACTCTTACAGATGCACAACTGAGAGCATCCTGTCAGGCTGTGAAACTGCACTGCCCAACAACCACAAGGCTCTCCAGAGGGTGGTGCGCTCTACACAACTCATCACCGGAGGCAAACTACCTGCCCTCCAGAACACCCAATGTCACAGGAAGGCCAAAAAGATCATCAATGACAACAACCACCCGAGCCACTGCCTGTTCACCCCGCTACCATCCAGAAGGCGAGGTCAGTACAGGTGCATTAAAGCTGGGACCGAGAGACTGAAAAACAGCTTCTATCTCAAGGCCATCAGACTGTTAGTTAGCCATCACTAACACAGAGAGGCTGCTGCCTACATACATACTTGAAATCATTGACCTCTTTAGTAAATGGATCACTAGTCACTTTAGTAATGCCACTTTAATAATGTTTACATATCTTGCATTACTCATCTCATATGTATATACTGTATTTTATACCATCTATTGCATCTTGCCTTTGCCGCTCGGTCATCGCTCATCCATATATATATATATTCTTATTCTATCACTTTACTTAGATTTGTGTTAATTAGGTAGTTGTTGTGGAATTGTTAGATATTACTGCACTATAAGCAGTACAGAACTAGAAGCACAAGCATTTCACTACACTCACAATAACATCTGCTAACCTTGTGTATGTGACCAATAAAATTTGATTTGGAAGGTGAACCTTCGCCACATTCTTTGGTCTTGAGTGCTCCAGAGCAGGTTTTCATTAAGCATCTCTGTACTTTTCTCCGTTCATCTTTCCCTTGACTCTGACTAGTCTCACAGTCCCTGCAGCTGAAAAATATCCCCAAAGCATGAGGTTGTCACCCCTATGCTTCACCGTAGGGATGTTTCCAGGTTTCCTCCGGAAGTGACGCTTGGCCTTCAGGCAAAAGAGTTCAATCTTGGTTTCATCAGACCAGAGAATATTGTTTATCATGGTCTGAGTCCTTTAGGTGCCTTTTGGCAAACTCCAAGCAAACGGTCATGTGCCTTTCACTGAGGAGTGGCTTCCATCTGGCCGCTCTACCATAAAGGCCTGATTGGTGGAGTGCTGCAGAGATGGTTGTCCTTCTGGAAGTGTCTCCCAACTCTAAAGAGCAACTCTGGAGCTCTGTCAGAGTGACCATTGGGTTCTTGGGTCACTTACCTGACCACTTCCCCAATTGCTCTGTTTGGCCAGATCAAGGGAAAATTCTTGGTGGTTCCAAACTTCTTCCATTTAAGAATGATGGAGGCTATTGTGTTCTTGTGGACTTTCAGTGATGCAGAATTGTTTGGTGTCCTTCCCCAGATCTGTGCCTCCTGTTTCAGGGCTCTACTAACAATTCCTTCTGCCTCATGGCTTGGTTTTTGCTCTGACATGCCCTGTCAACTGTGGGACCTTATATAGACAGGTGTGTGCCTTTCCAAATCATGTCCAAGCAATTTAATTTACCAAGGTGTCTGAAAACTTTCCGAATGCTCTGCATAATCTTTTGTTCTCTCCGTGGAATTAGTCAACTGCGCAACCAGGATGGAGCTAGCATGCCATGTTTTTTTAATGCATACAAAGCTGTTCATTTTAGTTAATCATACAGACCCCATTTAAAAGGAAAATAAGTACGCATTAATATCAGGTGTGACCAATTAGTGGGCACAGGAAACACACCTGAACACAATAAGACAGAAGACAGAGTTTTGTTGATGCTGAGAACAGAATGTATATGGATTTTAAATCACTTTTAGAACGTTCATAGAATGTCCTAAGAATGTTTTCTTGTGGTTTTTATGGAGCGTTTTCTTAACGTTCTGAGAACGGAATGTACGTGTTTAATTAACTTTCTCAAAACATTCTCTGTAAGTTACTAAAGTTTTCTTCTGGTTTTTATGGAAAGTTTTCTCAATGTTCTCAGAACAATTTGAGAACATAACTTTAAATAGAACCCTGAGGAAACCTGTAAGAAACATTGTACTGAAATTCCCACAGAAGAACGTAGTTTTTTTTACGTTCTTAGAACAATTTGAGAACATGGCTTTAAATACAACCATTGAAGAAACATTATACTTTAGTCCAGAAAATCCCAACGATTTTGGAACAATTTGAGAACATGACTTTAAATAGAACCATAAGGAGACCTGTAGGAAACGTCATGCTGAAGTACTGAAATTCCCACAGACGACTGTTGTTTCTTAAAGTTCTCTGAACTATTTGAGAACATTCCCAATGTCAAACCAGTTGGTTAACATTTTTTTTAGTCAAGTTCCATAAATGTGCTGAGACGGGTTCAAAGCCAAGCAACTATCCTACACCATTCCCAGAAAGTTGTGGGAAGGTGGTATGCAAAATAATAATACAACAACCACACTCTCGCCAAGGTCTAAGAATATGCTTCGCAGAACTTTATGTATTTGCTGGGATGTTTTCTGGAGGTACAGTACATGGCAAAAATACCAACAAAATAACTTTGTACGCCAATGTAAAAAGGGCTTCATAAAATACATTTGATTTATTGATTGTTCCACATGCTTTTGAAGGCCACCGGTTGTTTGATCAATACCCAGAACAAGAATCAATCAGCTAGCCTCCCAATTTAATAGTGCTTATTTGAAACAAGAGAGAGACCAACAGGGGAAACAATTCAACATACTGCATGAAAACATGGTAGACGACTGTCACTCTACGATGGCTGCAGTCATCCCATCCATAACTAGGAGAAGAGCAGAGTTGTTAATGTCTATACCAAAGCACCACTAAAGCTCAGAAATTATCTGCAATTGAAATGGGTTACTCTCCTAGGTCCTTATCCTGTCACATAATGATTCATGCCAACGTAATCCTTTGGACTTTGTGTTGCGTATTCTCCATATACAGTAAACTCTGCTGTCTGACATGGCATTAGTGTGATGGTTGCGTTGGAGGGGACACTGTCATGATCGTCTACTAATGGTCTGTAAGGACTGGAAGGTTGAGCATGAGAGACAGAGAGATACAAGACAAAGTGAGAGAGAGAGAGCATCAGATACAGACAGACATATAAATAGGAAAGCACACTATTTAAACAAGAGTATGTAGACACCCCTTAAAATGAGTGGATTCGGAAATTTCAGCTACGGCCGTTGCTTACAGGTGTATAAAATCAATCACACAGTCATGCAATCTACATAGTCAAACATTGGCAGTAGAATGGCCTTGCTGAAGAGTTCACTGACTTTCACTGACCTTCAAGTAAATTAGCAAATTTCTGCTCTGCTAGAAGTTCCCCGGGAAACTATAAGTGCTGTTATTGTGAAGTGGAAAAGCCGAGGAGCAACAACGGCTCAGCCGCGAAGTGGTAGGTCACACAAGCTCACAGAACGGGACTGGCGGATGCTGAAGCGCGTAACACGTAAAAATTGTCTGTCCTCGGTTGCAACACTCACTGCCGAGTTCCATATTGCCTCTGGAAGCAACATCAGCACAAGAAATGTTCGTCTGGAACTTCATGAAATGGGTTTCCATAGCCGTAGACAAGCCTAAGTTCACCGTACGCAATTCCAAGCGTTGGCTGGAGGAATGTTTAGCTCGCCACCATTAGACTCAGCAGTGGAAACCCATTCTCTGGAGTGATGAATCAAGCTTCACTATCTGGCAATCTGATGGACAAATCTGGGTTTGTGGGATGCCTTGAGAACTCTACCTGCCCAAATGCATAGTGCCAACTGTAAAATTTGGTGGAGGAGGAATAATGGTCTGGGGCTGTTTTTCATGTTTCGGGCTAGGCCCCTTAGTTCCAGTGAAGGGAAATCTTAATTCTACAGCATACAATGACATTCTAGACGATTCTGTGCTTCCAAGTCTGGGGCAACAGTTTGGGGAAGGCCCTTTCCTGTTTCAGCCTGACAATGTCTTCATGCACAAAGCGAGGTCCATACAAAAATGGTTTGTCGAGATCACTGTGGAAGAACTTGACTGGCCTGAACAGATCACTGACCTCAACCCTATCAAACACCAATGGGATAAATTGGAACGCTGACTGCGAGCCAGGACTAATCGCCCAACATCAGTGCCCGACCTCACTAATGCTCGTGGCTGAATGGAAGCAAGTTCCCGCAGCAATGTTCCAACATCTTCTGGAAAGCCTTCCTAGAAGAGTGGGGGCTGTTATAGCAGCAAGAGTGTGAACAACTCCATATTAATACTCGTGATTTTGTAAAGAAATGTTCGACAAGCAGGTGTCTCCATACTTTTGCTAATGTAGTGTATATAGAGAAAAGAGAAAGATAGAAGAGAGATAGAAAGGACAATAAGTAAGATATAGCTGAAGATGTGTGGAACAGAAAAAGACACACATCCCCAGCAAGTTACTAAGATCTCCCTTACCTCAGACAGGAAGTTACCGCCAGGGATTTAGACTATAGTCTAGAGACGAGTAGACAGATTAGGCTCCCCCCTCACTGCCGCCACACTCACCCTCTGAACAGTCCCTTTTTCTTACTCCTCCTACCCCCACCCCACACCCATCCATCAGTCCCTCTCTCTCACCTATGTCACCGCTGCCATCGCCTTCACTCTCAAGGTTAGCGTGGCAAGGTTAAATTTACTTTAGATTAATTAACTGTCAATTAAGGTGGTAATTGTTTCAGAGTGTGGTCTGCCCCAGAGACAGCGTGGGTGTGTGAACAGGGCCAGGGCTGTCAGAGCTGGTTTGGCTGTATAAGGTTGTGAGGTGCCTGACTGAAAGTCTTTAGGGAGAGAGAGGGAGTTAGAGAGAGAGAGACAAGGAGAAAGAGAGGGAGGGAGAGCGATAAAGATAGGGACGTCCTCCATTATAGCATAATACCAGGTACTGTATGTCTGCCTGGTGTCTCTTTTCCCTCCCCAGTGTGTGTGTGTGTGTGTGTGTGTGTGTGTGTGTGTGTGTGTGTGTGTGTGTGTGTGTGTGTGTGTGTGTGTGTGTGTGTGTGTGTGTGTGTGTGTGTGTGTGTGTGTGTGTGTGTGTGTGTGTGTGTGTGTGTGTTCCTCTCCGGTGTAATAAAGCTGTGGTCCACTCTGTGATGACACGATGATGACGCCACACTCTCGCCCCAGTGTTCATCAGTATTCCGCTGGTGTTGAGAGGACTAATACCACTGTAAACCCTGGTGTGTTTTCACTCTGAGGTGAACCCTGGACTGCTGTTTACTCTGGGGGAGAGAAGGAAAAAGAGCTGGGAAAAAGAGAGAAGGGGGGCGAGAGATGAGGCGGGGGTAAGAAGGAGAGCGAGAGAAAGAGAAAGAGGACAGGAGACGGATCATGCATAGATGAAATGGTGATTGCCTCTCTCTTCCTAATGTGTGTCCTGGAGTGTTCTCTCTTCTCTCTGCTCAGTGAACATTCTCTCTTATTCAACTCTACATGAAACCCCTCCTCCGTTTCGTCTGTCTGTCTGTACTGGGGTACAGTAGACCAGTCAGCCTTACTGGCAGCCACGGTTAGGCGGCCAGAGGAGAGAATATAGCTTCTTATGGGATGTTTCCTATCAAGACTCTGTGTATGTGTGTCATACACAGAGACTTGATAGGATTCCCACCTGCAAACACCCACACCGCCTCTCTCTCCTTCCTCTGTTTCTCACCACCCTCTTGGTGGCACAGTAAGGAGCAACAGAGTAACTAAGGATAGGTCGATCCGGAGATCAACTGATGGACTCGAGGAGAACAATGAATACTCCAAAGATGCATTGAAACAGATTACAGTTTTCCTACGTTTTAATTTATGACTCAGTGTCTCAAATCACTCCCAATTAATAGAGACATTACTGACAATTTTGAGAATTATTTACACCAAACATCTATCTTGAACCTGGTTCTTGCCATAATATTTCAACCATCCCAACCACTTCAAAAAATCACTTTGATTTACATTTACCTCCCTTTCAAAAAAACTCTCTCTTAATAGTCCTCTACTGAATGGCAGTGTGGATAAGTGTGTGTCTCTCCAGTGTTGTGTTGCTTTCTGTTGGTTGGTGTGACAAGACAAAGCTCTCCCTTCACGCCCAGCTGAGTGTCTGTGATTAAAGAGACGACAACCAAAACCATCTGCTTGTCACATTCATCTTTCATGGCAGAGCATTCGCCATCAGCAGGCCATCACTCAACACAGTGAGAGGAGGATGACAGAGAGAAGGGGGATGGGAGATGACGTGATGGGGGGAAGGAGGGTGAGAGAGAGAAAAAGTGAGTGGGCAAATACCATCAAGATGCTGGCCTGTTTTCTCTCTTCTCAATGTAAATCAATCTGTTGACATTGTCCTTCACACATGAGAGAGACTATAGTAGAGTGGTAGAGCCGGTGTGACTCTGGCCAAGTTCTGTAGCAACAAAAGGTGAAAAGTCTGTGGGAAAAGCAGACATGCGTCAGCAGACTGCACACTTCCTACCATCCAACCTTGTCTGCTTCTCTTTATCCCTCCCTCCCCCGTTCTCTCCTCCCGTGATGGTCTCTAATAAAAGTCACAGCCAGCAAACAGGCCCTAGGAGATCGTGGGAAAACCTGCTCTCATTCTTCATCCCCCAACCTCCCCCCCTCCCCCATCTGTATCAGTATCGATTTAGCGTGTGGTGTGATTGAGTCTAGGTGGTGTAATGTGGGCCCGTAGGTGTCTCCTGAATAGAGAGCCACATGAGTTATGGTCTCACTGACCGTAGTCTGATACTCCACTATACTCCACACCACACACCCAGTAACAACATCCTTGCTACTTCTGACTCCACACCACACACCCGGTAATAACATCCCTGCTACTTCTGACTCCACACCACACACCCAGTAACAACATCCCTGCTACTTCTGACTCCACACCACACACCCAGTAACAACATCCCTGCTACTTCTGACTCCACACCACACACCCAGTAACAACATCCCTGCTACTTCTGACTCCACACCACACACACTGTAACAACATCCCTGCTACTTCTGACTCCACACCACACACCCAGTAACAACATCCCTGCTACTTCTGACTCCACACACCCGGTAATAACATCCCTGCTACTTCTGACTCCACACCACACACCCGGTAACAACATCCCTGCTACTTCTGACTCCACAACACACACCCAGTAACAATATCCCTGCTACTTCTGACTCCACACCACACACCCGGTAATAACATCCCTGCTACTTCTGACTCCACACCACACACCCGGTAATAACATCCCTGCTACTTCTGACTCCACACCACACACCCGGTAATAACATCCCTGCTACTTCTGACTCCACACCACACACCCGGTAACAACAGATGACAATGATCTTATCCTAGTAGTCTACTCCTCCTGACTCCACAGTACATAGAGGTAGAGACATTTGCTACCCACACAAACAATGTCTACATATGTACATGGGACTGTAGCTCTTTGCTGGTACAGTATACTCCCAATCGATGTGTGCATTTTTTTTTTTGTGCACTGACTCATTGTAATTCCTGAATCTTATTAGTTAGTGTCCTCAGAGTTGCTCAGAGAGGACCTGAGCTAAGAGCAAATAAATAATGGTAATGATGATGATCCCTCATCTTGTCACCTTCTCTCTCCCCTGAGGCCCGGGGCGGTGCCAGCGCAGGTGTGGGCTCACGGCCATGGGCCTCTCCTGATTGTAATTGCTTCCAGCCATCCTCCAGCCTTTTCTCTATGTGCCTTCTCTCTCTCCCTCTCACACACACACGCACACACACACACACACACACACACACACACACACACACACACACACACACACACACACACACACACACACACACACACACACACACACACACACACACACACACACACACACACACACACAGCAATAATGTGCACACACACAGGGCAATAATGTGCACACAAGCACACCACTCCTTGAATGAGGTATCGGACTACCATCCGGCCCCCAGTAGCTTGGTATTCTTTGCCTCAGCCCTCTGTCCCATAGTTGGCCAGACCAGCACCAAGCCAGTCGAGGGAAACAGATCCAGCCCTCTAGCTGTGTGGACGTCTGGACCTCTGGGGAAAAAAATATAACATTTTGTAAATTAAGAGATTGCAATATCATTCTGAATGGCTGAGTAATAAAGATTAATAAATCAGACATTGCAGATTAGATCATTGCATTTTCTGAGTTACAAATGGCACCCTATTCCTTACATAGTGCATTACTTCTGACCAGGGTTCCTGGTCAAAAGTACCGCTCTACTGTATATACTATAGGGAATAGGGTGCCATTTGGGACAAGACTTAGTTTGCAATGAAAAATGAGAGGAAATGGAAAAAGAGTTACACACGCCTTCAGAAGTGTATTGAAAATTAAATACATAAATAACTAATTTACATAATTATTCACACCCATGAGTCAATACTTTGTGGAAGCAAGCGCACATTTGGCAGCAATTACAAGCTGTGAGTCTTTCTGGGTAAGTCTCTAAAAGCTTTCCACACCTGGATTGTGTAATATTTGCCAGTTATTCTCTTCAAAATTCTTCAAGCTCTGTCAAAATGGTTGCTAGACAACCATTTTCAGGTCTTGTCATAGATTTTCAAGTAGATATAAGTAACTCGGTCACTCAGGAACATTCACTGTCTTGTTTTTTTTTCTTGTTTTTTTAACATTTATTTAACTAGGCAAGTCAGTTTAGAACAAATTCTTACTTACAATGACAGACTACAGTATAGATTTTGCCTTGTGTTTTAGGCTATTGTCCTGCTGAAAGGTGAAATCATCTCCCAGTGTCTGGTGGAAAGCAGACCGAACCAGGTTTTCCTCTAGGAAATTGCCTGTGTTTAGCTCCATTCTGTTTAATTTTTATCCAGAAAAGCTCCATAGTCCTTAACGATTACAAGCATACCCATAACATGATGCAGCCACCACTATGCTTGAAAATATGGAGAGTAGTACTCGGTAATGTGTTGTATTGGATTTGCCCCAAACACTGTATTCAGAATAAAAAGTGAATTACTTTGCCACGTTCTTTGCAGAATGTCTTTAGTGCCTTGTTGCAAACAGGATGCATGTTTAAGAATAGTTTCAATTCTGTACGGGCATCCTTCTTTTTACTCTGTCATTTAGCTTAGTATGGTGGAGTAACTACAATGTTGTTGATCTATCCTCAGTTTTCTCCTATCACAGCCATTAAACTCTATAACTATTTTAAAGTCATTGGTGAAATCCCTGAGCGGTTTCCTTCCTCTTCGGCAACTGAGTTAGCAAGGACGCCTGTATCTTTGTAGTGTATGGGTGTATTAATAACTTTCAATGAATAACTTTACCATGCTCAAAGGGATATTCATTGTCTGCTTTTTTTCTTTCTTTTACCCATCTACAAATAGGTGCCCTTCTTTGCAAGGCATTTGAAAATCTCCCTGGTCCTTGTAAGAGATGAGGTAGTCATTCCAAAATCATGTTAACCACTATTATTGCACACATTGTGAGTCCATTCAACTTATGTGACTTGTTAAGCGCATTAAGTAGTCCTGGATTTATTTAGACTTGCCATAACAAAGGGGTTGAATACGAATTGATTCAAGACATTTCAACTTTTCATTTATTACTAATTTGTAAAAACATAATTCCACTTTGACATTATGGACTATTGTGTGTAGGCCAGTGACCAAACATCTCATCTTAATCCGTTTTCAATTCAGGCTGAAACACAACAAAATGTGGAAAAAGTCCAAGTCTGAATACTTTCTGAAGGCAGCGTATTCTTCGACAATTACTAAAATAATCATTTCAGGATCTTTAACCCTATGCTTTAGAGGTTCTGGCATAATTTTTGGGATGTGGGACATGTTTGCAGAAAGCAAGGACACATACATAGACGCATGTGGGCAACACACACAAATATAAAAACAATACCTCCAAGAAGAAGGAAAACAAAAAATTATAATACTACCTCAACTTAGCAAATGCCTAAATGTTGTTTTGTTGCTCTGAGAAGTTAGGAAAAGAAGAAACAACACAGGGAAGATAGTTCTAAAATCAATACCTACTCGAGCAGGCAAAGAAGAACTGTAAAATGTAGTTTCAGGATTTTATTATTATTATTAGTAGTAGTATTTCAGGTACATTTTTCTACATATTGCAGATACATTTTATACCTCTTTTTGTTTGATTCTGTGGGTCAGCCTGTTATGATCTGGCTTAGTGGCTTACCAATTGGTTCTGAAAGATTACAATTCAATCTAGATGTACATGCTTTTTTATGCATCTGGTAATATTCTGTATGAAAAACATTGCTCAAGACCAAATCAAAAATAAATGACCACAAGAAATCATGGACTAAAAAAGCCACCACATCATTTTAAATGTCAGCCCAGGCTTAGTTCACCAACCGGTTGAAGTCGAAAAGGGCCCTTCGCAAGACCAGTTTGGTGGAGGAGAGCCAAGGGGGGATGATTCAGCAATGTTCTTTCTGACCTGGATAGGTATCAGTCAAATTCTATATCAAGGTTACCATGTGGGTTCTTAGTGTTTTCACTAATGGATGAAATTCTATAGACAGACAGATCCGTCCTCTTATTACTGTATACATCCTCTATAGTACTGTGTGATGCTGGGTTGGATGAATATCTGGATTTATAGGTATAACAGCATCCTCTGGTGGAAAAGGTTATCACAGCAATCTCTGTAGCTTCAGTGTAAGTGTTTCAGATCAACTCATATTTGCCACATGCTTTGTAAACAACAGGTGTAGACTAATAGTGAAATGCTTACTTATGGGTTAAATATAATGATACATATACTTTTTTATATATATATATAGTGACACAAAGGATGAATACACAGTAAAAAACAAGTAAAAATAACATGGCTATATACAGGGAGTACCAGTACCGCGTCGGGGGTACGAGGTGGCTATGTACATACAGGTAGGGTTAAAGCGACTCGGCAACAGGATAGATAGACAGTAGCAGCAGCATATGTGGTGAGTGTGAAAGTGTGTGTGTGTCATCAGTATGCATGTGTGCGCATGTTATGTGTGTGGGGGCGGATATAGTGTGTGTGTGTGTGTGTGTGTGTGTGTGTGTGTGTGTGTGTGTGTGTGTGTGTGTGTGTGTGTGTGTGTGTGTGTGTGTGTGTGTGTGTGTGTGTGTGTGTGTGTGTGTGTGTGTGTGTGTGTGTGTGTGTGTGTGTGTGTGTGTGTGTGTGTTTGTGTGTGTATAGTCAGTTCAAGAGTTAGTGCAAAAAAGGGTCAATGCAGGTAGCCCGGGTAGCCATTTTATTAGCTGTTTAGCAGTCTTATTGATTGGGGGTTGTTTAGGGTCCTGTTGGATCCAGACTTGGATCCAAACTTGGTGCACTGGAACCGCGTGCCATACTTTAGTGAAGAAAACAGTCTATGGCTTGGGTGGCTGGAGTTTTTGAAAAAATTTTGGGCCTTCCTCTGACCGCCTGGTATAAAGCAGTGGTGTAAAAAACTTAAGTAAAAATACTTTAAAGTACTATTTAAGTCGTTTTTTAGGGTATCTGTACTTTACTTTACTATTTATATTCATGGCAACTTTTACTTTACTTCACTACATTCCTGAAGAAAAGAATGTGCCATTATGCCCTTCTCAACTGTGTGGGTGTGTGTGGACCTTAGTGGATTCCTTAGTGATGTGGACACGGAGGAACTTGAAGCTCTCAATCTGCTCCACTACAGCCCCATGAATGAGGATAGGGGCGAGCTCGCCCCTCCGTTTGCTGTAGTCCACGATCAGCTCCTTTGTCTTGCTGAGAGGTTGTTGTCCTGACACCAAACTGCCAGGTCTCTGGCCTCCTTCCTATAGGCTGCCTGACCGTTGTTTCATCAGCAAACCTGATGATGGCGTTGGCGTGTTAATGGCCACACAGTCATGGGTGAACAGGGAGTACAGGAGGGGACTAAGCACACACCCCTGAGGGGCCCCGGTGTTGATGGTCAGCGTGGTGGATGTGTTGGTGCCTAACCCCAAGCGGCCCGTCAGGAATTCCAGGATCCAGTTGCAGAGGGAGGTGTTCAGTCCAAGGGTCCTGAGCTTGGTGATGAGCTTGGAGGTGTTGAATGCTGAGCTGTAATGAATGAACAGCAATCTTGCATAGGCATTCCTTTTGTCCAGGTGGGTGAGTTCAGTCTGGAGTGCAATAGTGATTGTGTCATCTGTGGATCTGTTTTTTGTGTGTGTTTTCTTTACCCAACCTCTTCAGAGGACACATATACTTTGTTTTTAACTCTTTTTTTTACACACTACTGGTCAAAAGTTTTAGAACAACTCATTCAAGGGTTTTTCTTTCTTTTTACTATTTTCTACATCGTAGAAGACATCAAAACTATGAAATAACACATATGGAATCATGTAGTAACAAAAAAGTGTTAAACAAATCAAAATATATTTTACATTTCAGATTCTTCAAATAGCCACCCTTTGCCTTGATGACAGCTTTGAATGCTCTTGTGATTTTTTAACCATTCCTGAACCTGTGACCAGAAACAAACTACATAGGGGAAGTACCAGAATAAATGATCTCGAGATTTTGTGTCTTTACAACAAAATCTACAGAGCTGAGATTGTTGTATGCCCCATATATATAGCATTCTGTTGGTGGTAAGAATGTTGTATAATTATTTAAATTGAAAAACTCTAAGTGTTGAATCAAGTGTTGTTTTTTGTATCAGTTCACAAACCATGTGCCATGACGTCAATGCATCAAAACCTCTTCCCATTTATTTTGCAACCTGTATGGCGGAGCTGTCAACATATTTGTCCTCATATGAAACTGGTATATTTGTCTATTTATGACAATTCTTTTCAGTCAATTTGTATCTTTAATATATGGCAGACAAACAAGTTCCCTACCTTCTCCATCTTCCACTTGCCTCCTCCATTTTTGTGGTAATGAAGCAATCAGTTGGTTACAAGTTTGGATTGAGCAGACATTACCATGTCTTTTCGATAGCTGCATATGTGACATAACGCCACCGTTTCTAATAAGCACTAAAAGTGGTATTATAATAAATATAATAAATATAATATAATATAATAAATATAATACCTTTTTTTCCATTAATCAGTATATTTGAGTTTAACCATAATGTTTGTTGTAAAATATGTTCTACAGGAAACACAGGTTTATTCAATGCTGGTCTGACCAATCGGAATCCATGCTTCAAAATTGTTTTGATCAAGAGGACTGGGAATTGTTCCGGGTAGCCTCTGAGAATAACATAGACGAATACACGGATACAGTGACTGAGTGACTGGGAAAATGGGCGAATATAAACAACGTAGTTATTCCCTCTGTAAAGCAATCAAACAGGCAAAACGTTCAAAATTCAATGGCTCAGACATGAGACGTATGTGTCAGGGCCTACAGACAATCACAGACTACAAAGGGAAAACCAGCCATGACGCGGACACCGACGTCTTGCTTCCGGACAAACTAAACACCTTCACCCGCTTTGAGGTTAACACAGTTCCCCCAATTCGGCCTGCTACCAAGGACTGTGGGCTCTCCTTCTCAGTGGCCAACTGAAGAAGACATTTAAGCGTGTTACCCCTGGCAAGACTGCCGGCCCAGACGGCATCCCTAGCCGCTTCCTCAGAGCATGCGCAGAACAGCTGGCTGGAGAGTTTATGGACATATTCAATCTTCCCCTATCCCAGTCTGCTGTTCCCACTTGCTTCAAGACTTCCACCATTGTTCCTGTACCCAAGACAGCAAAGGTAACTAAACTAAGTAACTATTGCACCGTAGCACTCACGTGTCATCATGAAGTGCTTGAGAGGCCCCTCATGAAGTCCTCATGAGAGGCGAGTTAAGGATCATATCACCACTACCTTAAAATATATATATATATATATTTCACCTGTATTTAACCAGGTAGGCTAGTTGAAAACAAGTTCTCATTTAAACTGTGGCCTGGCCAAGATAAAGCAAAGCAGTGCGACACAAACAACACAGAGTTACACATGGGATAAACAAACATACAGTCAATAATACAGTAGAAAAAGTCTATATACAGTGTGTGCAAATGAGGTAGGATAAGGGAGGTAAGGCAATACACAGGCTATAGTGGCAAAATAATGACAATATAAGCAATTAAACACAGGAGTGATAGATGTGCAGAAGATGAATGTGCAAGTAGAGATACTGGGGTGCAAAGGAGCAAAATAAATAAAATAAAAAAAGAGTATGGGGATGAGGTAGTTAGATGGGCTATTTACAGATGGGCTATGTACAGGTGCAGTGATCTGTGAGCTGCTCTGACAGCTCATGCAGTTAGTGGGGGAGATGTGTCTCCAGCTTCAGTGATTTTTGCAGTTTGTTCCAATCATTCGATGGCGGTTATGATATCGTTTAGGACCTTGATCGTGGCTGAGGTGCACCCATGACCAGCTCGGAAACCAGATTGCATAGCGGAGAAGGTACGGTGGGATTCTAAATGGTCAGCGATATGTTTGTTAACTTGGCTTTCGAAGACCTTACCTGATACCGTAGACTCACTTCAATTTGCTTACTGCCCCAATAGATCCGCAGACGATGCAATCGTCATCACACTGCCCTATCCCATCTGGACAAAAGGAATAACCTAAAGTTCGTAAGAATGTTGTTCTTTGACTATATTTCAGCGTTCAAAACCATAGCACCCTCCAAGCTCATAATCAAGCTTGGGGCCCTGGGTCTGAACCACGCCCTGTGCAACTGTGTCCTGGACTTCCTGCCGGGCCGCCCTAGGTGGTGAAGGTAGGAAACAACACCTCTACTTCGCTGAACCTCAACACAGGGGTCCCAGGAAGGCAAAAAAAGATAATTAAGGACATCAACCACCCAAACCACAGCCTGTTCACCCCGCTATCATCCAGAAGGCGAGGTCAGTACAGGTGCATCAATGCTGGCACCAAGAGCTTCTATTACAAGACCATCAGACAGTTAAATAGCCATCACTAGCCGTCTTCCACCCGTTTACGCAACCCTGCTGCTCTATATACATAGACTTGAAATCACTAGTCACTTTAATAATGTTTACCTGATGCTTTACTCATCTCATATGTATATACTGTATTATATTCTACTGTATTTTAGTCATTTACATATTTCTTAATTCCATTCTTTTACTTTTAGATTTATGTGTATTGTTATGAATTGTTAGATACTATTGCACTGTTGAATCTAGGAACACAACAAATCAAATTTATTTATATAGCCCTTCGTACATCAGCTGATATCTGTGCTGTACAGAAACCCAGACTAAAACCCCAAACAGCAAGCAATGCAGGTGTTGAAGCACGTTGGCTAAGAAAAACTCCCAAGACCTAGGAAGGCCAAAACCTAGGAAGAAGCCTAGAGAGGAACCAGGTTATGAGGGGTGACCAGTCCTCTTCTGGCTGTGCCGGGTTGAGATTACAACAGAACATGGCCAAGATGTTCAAATGTTCATAAATGACCAGCATGGTCAAATAATAGGTCTGGGACAAGGTAGCACGTCCGGTGAACAGGTCAGGATTCCATAGCCGCAGGCAGAACAGTTGAAACTGGAGCAGCAGCACGGCCAGGTGGACTGGGGACAGCAAGGAGTCATCATGCCAGGTCGTCCTGAGGCATGGACCTAGGGCTCAGGTCCTCCGGGAGATAGAAAGAAAGAAAGAGAGAATTCGAGAGAGCATACTTAAATTCACACAGGACACCGGATAAGACAGGGGAAGTACTCCAGATATAACAAACTGACCCTAGCCCCCCGACACAAACTACTGCAGCATAAATACTGGAGGCTGAGACAGGAGGGGTCAGGAGACACTGTGGCCCCATCCGATGAAACCCCCGGACAGGGCCAAACAGGAAGGATATAACCCCACCCACTTTGCCAAAGCACAGCCACCACACCACTAGAGGGATATCTTCAAACCACCAACTTACCATCCTGTGACAAGGCCGAGTATAGCCCACAAAGATCTCCGCCACGGCACAACCCAAGGGGGGGCGCCAACCCAGATAGGAAGATCACAACATCTGCTAAATATGTGTATGTGACCAATCAAATTTGATTTGATTCGATATTTTCTGTAGAAAAAAACTGAAAGGGTAACCAACTTTATATGGCTTGTTTAAGAAAGTACTATACTTTAAACAACATTTCAAGTCGTAATCTGTATAAAGGCAAAAAGTACATTTTTTTTTACAAAGGATGAGCCTTCCTTAATAATATACTGGAGAACCATTTTGGGTTCAAGTATAACTTGTGTATGCGTGAAGCTTTTAGTGATTGGTTGAATTTAATATGGATTAAATTAAGATTGTGTTCTGGCCTACACATAATACCCCATAATGTCAAAGTGGAATTATGCTTTTAAAAAGTTTTACAAATTGATCACAAATGAAAAGCAGTTAATGTCGAGAGTCAATAAGTATTCAAGCCCTTTGTTATGGCAAGCCTAAATAAGTTCAGGAGAATTATTTTTGATTAAGTCATATAATAAGTTGCACGGACTCACTCTTTGTGAAATAATGTTGTTTAAAATTACTTTTGAATGACGACCTCATCCCTGTACCCCATGCAAATAATTATCTGCAAGGTCCCTCAGTTGAGCAGTGAATTTCAAACACAGAGTCAACCACAAAGACCAGGGAGGTTTTCCAATACTTTGCAAAGGGCACCTATATGTATGTGGGTAAAAAAAAGCAGACATTGAATATCCCTTTGAGCATGGGGAAGTTATTAATTACACGTTGGATGGTGAATCAATACACCCAGTCAATTCAAAGATACAGGTGTTCTTCCTAACTTGCCGGTGACTTTAAAAAAATTACAGAGTTTAATGTTTGTGATAGCAAACAACATTCTAGTTATGCCACGATAATAAACTGACAGAGTGAAAAGAAAGAAGACTGTACAGAATAAAATTATTCCAAAACATGCATCCTGTTTCTAGATAAGGCACCAAAGTAAAAGTGCAAGAAATGTGGCAATGAAATTACATTTTATGTGCTGAATACAAAGCGTTATGTTTGGGGCAAATCGAACACAACACTTCACTGAGTACCACTCTTCATATTTTCAAGCATGGTGGTGGCTGCATCATGTAATGGGTGTGCTCGTCATCGGCATGGGAGTTTTTTGGGGATAAAAGAAAAGGGTAAAGAGAACTAAGCGCACGCAATTTCCTAGAGGAAGACCTGGTTCAGTCTGCTTTCCAACAGACACTGGGAGAGAAATTCACATTTCAACAGCCTAAAACACGTGGCCTAATATACACAGGAGTTGCTTACCTAGAGGACATTGAATGTTCCTGAGTGGCAAGACTTGGCTGTCGAGCAATAATGAACAACTAACATGACAGAGCTTGAAGATGAATGAATAATGTGCAAATATTGTATAATTCATGTGTGCAAAGCTCGTAGAGACTTACCCAGAAAGACTCACAGCTGGACTTGCTGCCGAAAGGGAATTCTAACATGTAGTGTATCACGTGTGTGAATACTTATTTATATCAGATTTCTCCATTTAAATTTTCAATAATCTAGCAAAAACGTCTAAAAACATGTTTTCACTGTCATTGTCTGTAGATGGGTGGGGGGGGTACTTTTGTTTTCCGGCTGTAACACAAATTGTGGAATAAGTCAAGTGGTATGAATACTTTCTGAAATCACCCTACGTACAGTCACTGTGTGGTCGTCTCTAATTTCAAGTCATAAAGATGCGTAACTGAACATCCCCTAGCTCGGTTCCTTGGCAGTTGTGGGAACGTACATTTTTGGGAATGAAACCATGCTTTTCCTGACCAGTAAAAACATACCTTTTAAAAAATGTTCAGGGAAAGGACATTTTGAGGTTACTTGAATGTTCTGAACATTTTACTATGGTTCTGAGAAAGTTTTCCTGGAAGTTTCTATTAACGTTCTGAGAATGTAAAATTACAGATTATTGGAAGGAAATTAAATAACATTCTGAGAACATGTTTGAATAAGACAACACTGCTAGCTTAACTGTTAGGCATTAACTTTGCAAACGCGTCTTTATTGTTGCAAAGCGTCAGTGAGATTCAAACCTATGTTCTTCTGTTCTCTACCCATGGAATTAGTCCACTGCGCCACCAGGATGGAGATAGCATGCCTTGTCTTTTGAACTCATACAAAGCTCTTCAAACAGATCCCATTTCGAAGGAAACAAGCACTCATTAAGGTCAGGTGTGGTCAATTAATGGGCGCAGCCATCACACCTGAATACACTTAACAAGATTGAGGGAGTTTTGTTGACACTGAGAACAGAATGTATACATTGCTTTAGGAATGTTTTCAGACCCCTACCCTTTTTCCACATGTTATGTTACAGCCTTATTCTAAAATGTATTAAATTAAACATGTTCCTCATCAATCTATAGACAATACAACATAATGACAAAGAGTAAACAGGTTTTTAGATTTGTTTTTGCAAAATTATTACAAATAAAAAACAGAAATACCTTATTTACTTAAGTATTCAGACCCTTTGCTATGAGACTCGAAATTGAGCTCAGGTGCATCCTGTTTCCATTGATCATCCTTGAGATGTTGACTCCAATCAAGTTGTAGAAACATGTGGTAAATTCAATTGATTGGACATGATTTGGAAAGGCACACATCTGTCTATATAGGGTCCTACAGTTGACATCAGAGCAAAAACCAAGCCATGAGGTCAAAGTGTTTTTTATTTCATTTTTCCATTTTATTTTGATTGAATATCCGAAACATACAATATACTTGCAGTGAAGCCGCTCAACAAGTACACCACACCAGTCTTCCAATAGATTCCCATTCTGAGCAACACACAGAAGCATCCAAGGCCAATGCCCTGCTTAAGGTCACGTTGACAAAAGAACGTGAACCCGAAACCTCAAAGATCCCCCCCCCCACAGTCCCCCAATAGCTGTCCCTCAACCATTTGAGACTCCTCCCACAGTCCACACCCCCAAGAAGATTAAATGAAATAAAAATAAAAAATACAATTAATTCCATTCCCCACCACCAAGAACCCCCCAATGCACCAACAACCAAGAAAATGAATGAAAGAGAAAAAAGAAAGATGGAAGAAAACAGCAAACAGCAAACAACAATGCAAATAATTTTTAACAAAGACATCAAGGACAACTAAAATCATAACAGCAATACCAACTGTATATGTTTGTGTGCATGTCTGGCACAATTACATGTGTGTGTATATGTGTGTATTTGAATGAGAGTGTGTGTGTATATGCATGTGTACAAACACCTGCACGGCATCAGCCTCATTAGCTGTAAAAACACTGCCCCTTAGTGTCATTCAAACATACTTTTTTATTGTTTTTTCTTTTTTACTTTTATCTTTGACCATCATTCTATCTCCCGCACAGCAACGCCACTCCCACTTGTCTCCAATTCCACATTTCAACCCTCAGCTTCCTTCAACCCATCCCCCCTATCTCCGCTGGCCACCCTCTTTGGATTTCTAAGCAACATATATCTTTCAACTATGCTGGGATGTTTATAGCGTACAACTCAATCTATCTAATCGAATAGAATCCACACATTGCAAGTTGAAGATAAATACTTTTGCTAAGAGTATTAATATATTTGTAATTGACTGACCCTGGTCTCCCCAGATTTCCTGACAGTACCATTTCTATGGTCAATTTTAGATCAATGCTAAACATTTTCAGCCATTCCTGAACCTGAGACCAGAAACAAGCTACCTGAGGGCAATACCAAAATAAATGGTCTATTGATTCTGTATCCTCACAACAAAATCTGCAGAGATTCGATGATTTCATGCCCTAAATATTCAACATTTTAATGGTGGCAAGAATTCTATTCTATCATTATAGATGTAAAGCACAAATTCTTGAATTTTGTGTCGTTTTATATATCAACCATGGAATCGGTACATCAAAAATCTCTTCCCAACTATTTTGCTATTTGCATGGCACAGTTGTCAACATCCTGGTCCTCAAAAGAAACTGGTATTCCTTCCTATTTATGCTATTTTCATTCCACCGCCAGTTTTGATCCTTTATATTGGGCAGACAGACCAGTTCCCTACATCTTCCCGCTGCCACCTGCCTCCTCCATTTTTGGGGTAATGCTGTAATCAATTGTTGTATTCTAGGATTGAACAGACCTTCCCGTACAATTCTGATAACTGCATGAAGGAAATAACTCT
Organism: Oncorhynchus masou masou; assembly: GCF_036934945.1. Taxonomy (NCBI): domain Eukaryota; kingdom Metazoa; phylum Chordata; class Actinopteri; order Salmoniformes; family Salmonidae; genus Oncorhynchus; species Oncorhynchus masou. The sequence goes on from NC_088217.1 coordinate 56,541,072, forward strand.
ACCATTCCAATTTACAATATAATTTAAGAAAAAAAATACCCTTTTCAAACATCTTTCCCATAAATACAGGTATCAACCAGAACATTTGAGTCCAGTCATAATATTTGTTGTAATATTTCTTCAATCTTTTCAGGGGGATGAAATTGAAATTGTAGCCAGCTCTGCAATGCTTGTTTGAAAAAGAGAGATACTTTGAAAAAAATATAATTTTCAATTAAATAAAAAATGAGACAAGGCAATCTGTACCAGGGCAAAAAGGTCATTTTTAAACAATGGATGAGCTTTTCTAGTAATCTACTTGAGAACCATTTAGGGTTTAAGTAAACATTTTGAATTAGTGAAGCTTTTAGAGTGGTTTAAAAATCTCAACCCACCCAATTCATATTCATTATTTTAACTCAGCAAAAAAAGAAAAAATGTATTTTTCAGGAATACGTTGTCCAAAGATAATTTGTGGAAATCGAAATAACTTCACAGATCTTCATTGTAAAAGGGTTTAAGCACTGTTTCCCATGCTTGTTCATTGAACCATAAACAATTAATGCACCTGTGGAGCGGTCGTCAAGACACTAACAGGTAGGCAATTAAGATCACAGTTATGAAAACTTAGGACTCTAAAGAGGCCTTTTTACTGACTCTGAAAAACACCAAAAGAAAGATGCCCGGGGTCCCTGCTCATCTGCATGAACATGCCTTAGGCATGCTGCAAGGAGACATGAGGACTGCAAATGTGGCCAGGGCAATATATTGCAAATTCAGTACTGTGAGAAGCCTAAGACAGCACTATAGGGAGACACGATGGACAGCTGATCATCCTCGCAGTGGCAGACCACGTGTAACAAAAACTGCACAGCAACGGTACATACGAACATCACACCTGATGGACAGGAACAGGATGGCAACAACTGCCCGAGTTACACCAGAAACGCACAATCCTTCCATCAGTGCTCAAACTGTCCGCAATAGGCTGAGAGAAACTGGACTGAGGGCTTGTAGGCCTGTTGTAAGACAGATCCTCACCAGACATCACCGGCAACAACGTCGCCTATGGCCACAAATCCACCATTGCTGGACTAGACAGGACTGCTCTTCACTGACGAGTCGTGGTTTCGTCTCACCAGGGGTGATTGTTCGATTCGTGTTTATTGTCGAAGGAATGAGCGTTACACCGAGGCCGTCATGGTTACACCGAGGCCGTCCGTCATGGTCTGGGGCGGTGTGTCACAGCATCATCGGACTGAACTTGTTGTCATTACAGGCAATCTCAATGCTGTGCGTTTCAGGGAAAAGAGAATCACCGACATTTGAAAAATGCAAGCATTTATAAATAAAATCCATTCTTTATCAAATGCCTTTTCAACATCCACTATGAACAATACCTGGTAAAACCATTTTAACTCTGAGTGATATGCATTCGCTAGTATTTTTGCATCACAACATTGAAAGGTAACGGGCCTCCAGTTTTTTAAATAGACTGGATCTTTATATTTGCCATCTGGGTCTTGTTTAAATAATAGAGAAATCAGACCTTCCTGATGAGAACCTGACAGACTACCATTTCTATAGTAGTAGTTAAAACAATCTAACAATGGAGCTTTTAGTATGTCAAACAAGGCTTGATATACCTCTACCAGTATGCCATCAAGCCCTGTTTTTTTCCAGACTGAAAGGATTTAATAGCCTCAAAGTTATTCCTCTGTAATTAGGCCTACATACTGATCTTTCTGTACATTTGTTAATGTTCCATTTTTTATATTATTTGGAAAGAATTCCTTACCGTAATCTTCATTCAGTGGGAGAGGATGAAACGGAAAATAGAACATCTGCCTAAAATATTTAGCTTCCTCTTTCAATTTCGGAGAATCATAGATGTCTCCGTCTTCAGTAAGAAGTTTCTAGACATTCTTTTTGTTAGCGTTCCTGTATTGGAGATTCAGGAGGAATCTTGTGCATTCTTCTCCATGTTCCATCCAGTTTAGTAATAGATTACATTAGATCGTTCTTGAATAAGTTCAAGTTCTTTTTGTTTTTCCTTAATCTCTGTAGTATTGTTTTTATTGCCATCTACCTGTACTATTAGTTCATGTATTTCCCTTGTTAGTCTTGTCTCTTTAGCCTGAAACGGCTTTCTTATTATTGATGAATATTGAATTGAACGACCTCTGAACGTACATTTAAAAAGGTATTGTCAGGATTCACCTAGGTGCCATGATTTGGGGCTGTACAAGTGTTTGATGTATTAGAATAATTGATTATGCTTATGTTATATTAATAGAAGGGGAGACTTTGATAGGGTCCTAGACTACAGATTAACAATATATATATATATTCAATATATAGTTTTAGAATTGTTCCCCAGACAGAACTCTGCAGGGGAGTGTGGGAGATAAGAGACTACTCAGACATTCCACAATAAATCCACTTTGGGGACGGGACATTTATGGCCTAGCTTTTAGATAAAACACTGAAACTCTATGTCTGTATAGCTATGGATGCAGGGTTTTGGTCTCAGGAGTAAAAAGGTAATGACGTAGTCAGTGACATCGCTAAGGCGGGACTTCGGTTTAGTAAAACAACTTGAGACCTTTTGTTTGATGCCGAACTTACTCAGAAACATGCGTGCTATGTTCCTGTTCCTGTTTGTCAACTTCTGTCTGCAATTGCATTAAGTAAGGTTTTTGAATGATTTAATTAAAGATATCGTCATAAAGTTAATTCAAATCAAAATCAAATTTTATTTGTCACATACACATGGTTAGCAGATGTTAATGCGAGTGTAGCGAAATGCTTGTGCTTCTAGTTCCGACAATGCAGTAATAACCAACAAGTAATCTAACTAACAATTCCTAATCTACTGTCTTATACACAGTGTAAGGGGATAAAGAATATGTACATAAGGATATATGAATGAGTGATGGTACAGAGCAGCATAGGCAAGATACAGTAGATGGTATCGAGTACAGTATATACATATGAGATGAGTATGTAAACAAAGTGGCTAAAGTGGCTAGTGATACATGTATTACATAAGGATGCAGTCGATGATATAGAGTACAGTATATACGTATGCATATGAGATGAATAATGTAGGGTAAGTAACATTATATAAGGTAGCATTGTTTAAAGTGGCTAGTGATATATTTACATCATTTCCCATCAATTCCCATTATTAAAGTGGCTGGAGTTGAGTCAGTGTCAGTGTGTTGGCAGCAGCCACTCAGTGTTAGTGGTGGCTGTTTAACAGTCTGATGGCCTTGAGATAGAAGCTGTTTTTCAGTCTCTCGGTCCCAGCTTTGATGCACCTGTACTGACCTCGCCTTCTGGATGATAGCGGGGTGAACAGGCAGTGGCTCGGGTGGTAGATGTCCTTGATGATCTTTATGGCCTTCCTGTAACATCGGGTGGTGTAGGTGTCCTGGAGGGCAGGTAGTTTGCCCCCGATGATGCGTTGTGCAGACCTCACTACCCTCTGGAGAGCCTTACGGTTGAGGGCGGAGCAGTTGCCGTACCAGGCGGTGATACAGCCCGCCAGGATGCTCTCGATTGTGCATCTGTAGAAGTTTGTGAGTGCTTTTGGTGACAAGCCGAATTTCTTCAGCCTCCTGAGGTTGAAGAGGCGCTGCTGCGCCTTCTTCACGATGCTGTCTGTGTGAGTGGACCAATTCAGTTTGTCTGTGATGTGTATGCCGAGGAACTTAACACTTGCTACTCTCTCCACTACTGTTCCATCGATGTGGATAGGGGGGTGTTCCCTCTGCTGTTTCCTGAAGTCCACAATCATCTCCTTAGTTTTGTTGACGTTGAGTGTGAGGTTATTTTCCTGACACCACACTCCGAGGGCCCTCACCTCCTCCCTGTAGGCCGTCTCGTTGTTGTTGGTAATCAAGCCTACCGCTGTTGTGTCGTCCACAAACTTGATGATTGAGTTGGCCACGCAGTCGTGGGTGAACAGGGAGTACAGGAGAGGGCTCAGAACGCACCCTTGTGGGGCCCCAGTGTTGAGGATCAGCGGGGGGGAGATGTTGTTACCTACCCTCACCACCTGGGGGCGGCCCGTCAGGAAGTCCAGTACCCAGTTGCACAGGGCGGGGTCGAGACCCAGGGTCTCGAGCTTGATGACGAGCTTGGAGGGTACTATGGTGTTGAATGCCGAGCTGTAGTCGATGAACAGCATTCTCACATAGGTATTCCTCTTGTCCAGATGGGTTAGGGCAGTGTGCAGTGTGGTTGAGATTGCATCGTCTGTGGACCTATTTGAGCGGTAAGCAAATTGGAGTGGGTCTAGGGTGTCAGGTAGGGTGGAGGTGATATGGTCCTTGACTAGTCTCTCAAAGCACTTCATGATGACGGAAGTGAGTGCTACGGGGTGGTAGTCGTTTAGCTCAGTTACCTTAGCTTTCTTGGGAACAGGAACGATGGTGGCCCTCTTGAAGCATGTGGGAACAGCAGACTGGTATAGAGATTTATTGAATATGTCCGTAAACACACCAGCCAGCTGGTCTGCGCATGCTCTGAGGGCGCGGCTGGGGATGCCGTCTGGGCCTGCAGCTTTGCGAGGGTTAACACGTTTAAATGTTTTACTCACCTCGGCTGCAGTGAAGGAGAGACCTCATTTTTCCGTTGCACGCAGTGTCAGTGGCACTGTATTGTCCTCAAAGCGGGCAAAAAAGTTATTTAGTCTGCCTGGGTGCAAGACATCCTGGTCCGTGACTGGGCTGGATTTCTTCCTGTAGTCCGTGATTGACTGTAGACCCTGCCACATGCCTCTTGTGTCTGAGCCGTTGAATTGGGATTCTACTTTGTCTCTGTACTGACGCTTAGCTTGTTTGATAGCCTTACGGAGGGAATAGCTGCATTGTTTGTATTCAGTCATGTTACCAGACACCTTGCCTTGATTGAAAGCAGTGGTTCGCGCTTTCAGTTTCACACGAATGCTGCCATCAATCCAAGGTTTCTGGTTAGGGAATGTTTTAATCGTTGCTATGGGAACGACATCTTCAACGCACGTTCTAATGAACTCGCACACCGAATCAGCGTATTCGTCAATGTTGTTATTTGACGCAATACGAAACATGTCCCAGTCCACGTGATGGAAGCAGTCTTGGTGTGTGGAGTCAGCTTGGTCGGACCAGCGTTGGACAGACCTCAGCGTGGGAGCTTCTTTTTTTAGCTTTTGTCTGTAGGCAGGTATCAGCAAAATGGAGTTGTGGTCAGCTTTTCCGAAAGGGGGCGGGGCAGGGCCTTATATGCGTCGCGGAAGTTAGAGTAACAGTGATCCAAGGTTTTTCCGCCCCTGGTTGCGCAATCGATATGCTGATAAAATTTAGGGAGTCTTGTTTTCAGATTAGCCTTGTTAAAATCCCCAACAACGATGAATGCAGCCTCCGGATAAATGGTTTCCAGTTTGCAAAGAGTTAAATAAAGTTCGTTCAGAGCCATCGATGTGTCTGCATTGGGGGGGATATATACGGCTGTAATTATAATCGAAGAGAATTCTCTTGGTAGGTAATGCGGTCTACATTTGATTGTGAGGAATTCTAAATCAGGTGAACAGAAGGATTTGAGTTCCTGTATGTTTCTTTCATCGCACCATGCCTCGTTAGCCATAAGGCATACACCCCCACCCCTCTTCTTACCAGAAAGGTGTTTGTTTCTGTCGGCGCGATGCGTGGAGAAACCCGTTGGCTGCACCGCTTCGGATAGCGTCTCTCCAGTGAGCCATGTTTCCGTGAAGCACAGAACGTTACAGTCTCTGATGTCCCTCTGGAATGCTACCCTTGCTCGGATTTCATCAACCTTGTTGTCAAGAGACTGGACATTGGCAAGAAGAATGCTAGGAAGTGGGGCACGATGTGCCCGTCTCCGTAGTCTGACCAGAAGACCGCTACGTTTCCCTCTTTTTCGGAGTCGTTTTGGGGTTGCTGCATGCGATCCATTCCGTTGTCCTGTTTGTAAGACAGAACACAGGATCCGCGTCGCAAAAAAACATATTCTTGGTCGTACTGATGGTGAGTTGACGCTGATCTTATATACAGTAGTTCTTCTCGGCTGTATGTAATGAAACCTAAGATGACCTGGGGTACTAATGTAAGAAATAACATGTAAAAAAAACTGAAACTGCATAGTTTCCTAGGAACGCGAAGCGAGGCGGCCATCTCTGTCGGCGCCGGAAGTTTAATTTCACCAATGAACCAATGATTGACAAGGAAGGACAAAAGGAATGAACTCAAACAATAAGGGCATTTGCTGAACCTATATTATACTGGAAAAAGTAAGCTATAAATTATTTTGTCTTAGTTAAAAAGAAGTTGTTCTCCAGTAAACTGATTCAATTTCCAATATCCCCGTCCACGTGGAAAATCTATGACAGTTATGTGAAGGCCAATTAGATGATTAGGCAAATTAGAAGGCTTATTAAAACTTTTTTTTAACTTTTGATGCAAGAGAGAAAGAGAAAATAAAGTAGTCAAGATGACAAGCTTGATTAAGTCTCCTCCATGTATATCTCACTAGGTCAGGGTTGTCCATAGTATTTGTGATTTCCTTAAGGGCATGATGATGAGTTTGTAAAGTGATTACATTTACAGTCCATTGAGGTACTTAACACGGTGTTATAGCCTCCTACCATAATGATTTGATCAGTTGTAAGTTCAACAAATTAGTATAAATATTTCCGAAGAAGTATGGATCATCCTGATTTGGACCATATAGACTAATGAGCCAAATCTCTTTTTCGTCCACTTTCATATTAAAAATATCCACCTTCCTTGCGAATCATTCCTGACAATTTGCACATTCAGATCGACATTTTTGTTAATTAATATCATCACACCTTTTGTGTTCCTTTGTCCATGACAGAAAATGTCACTACCGAGTTCCTTTGTCCACGCAACTTCATCTAAGTATGTAGAGTGAGTTTCCTGTAAACAGTATATGTTATATTCCTTTTCCTTTAGCCATGTAAAGACTGCTAAATCGTTACAATTATAACTGGCTGTACTTATTTCATCTATTACCATAACTAGATACTATTCTCAGTCTAAATTGGCCATAATTAGTGCTTTAACGTTACTGCCATCAGAGGTATTATATGAAGGTCAAAACTAGAGCTTCCAAAGATCTGATGTTTAGAACTCAAGAAATAGGTTCTAGCAATATTTATTTTATTCCCTTGCCTGTTTGCCTGTGAGCCAATGCCACAGATGTTATTTGTGTAGTAAATCTGAGTAGGTTGATGTGTATGATATTGGATGTGATTTAGTGAGAGTATGTACAATGTCTGTAGAAGAGTAAGACTATAATGTGTGCTGTCCAAATAAATAATAACTCCACCAATATGCGTGGTTGAGTCTCTATGTGTGTAACATGTAGTGCGAATAGCCTTAATATTCATGATGATAATTGTAATCCATATCGTATCACTGTCATAGTTGCATCATAATTACCTTTAACATAATTGAAAAACACATCCCAGCATTTCCACAGCAATTGACGTTTCACATGATCATGAACGACTTTGCATTACTCTAGAGACGGCTTCACTACAGTACAACTGTTTTCCGTACAATATGCTATTCCCCAATGCCCCTATTCTGATATCTTCCCCTTGCTTGTTGTAAACATCTATACACTTGTATACAAATACATTAAAAAAGACAGACAAACAAGAGACATATTAAATTATTAAACAGTTCTCGACAATAGAGGTGAGAGAGGAAGAAAAGAGAGAGAGAGAGAGCGAGAGCGAGATCAGGTGTGTGTGTATGTATAAGTCCGTATGTGTAAGTGAGCATGTAATTAAGTACTTGTGTGTTCATATCCACTTCATAATGTTAAGATATTTTTACAGTTCCCATACTTTTTTTAGTACAGCCATGGTGTTAGGGAGCTGTCTCGGGAATAGCTGTCCATCTATAAAGAGTTTGTCCACAATGAGAAAGGCACACTTACCCTTCTCCCTCTGTTGCCTCTGTACCGGATACAGTCTCTTACGACGTTCATTTATCTCCCTTGGAAATTGGTCTTTGAGACCGAATTTGCCCCCTTTAAGCTTCCTTCCCCTGCTTTTGATGAGCTCCTTTTGTTGGTAGTGTTCAAATTTCGCGAATATTGGGTCGTTGACTTTTGGTCTTGTCGCTCCGAGCTCCAAGTCTGTGAACTCGGTGGAAAGCCATCTTGTTTACAGCCTCTATAGGAAGTTTCACGGCAGGTTGCATGAATTCTATGATCGCGCCCTCCGGATTATTGGATGCGTCCTCAGGAATCCCAGAAAAAAAATAGATTTTCACATATGCTACAACTTTGTATGTCTAGTAGCGACTCCATCACCCTGTTTTCCCTGAGTAGACAATTGTCGGAATTGTAGATTTTAACCTTGGCTGTGATTGCCTTGTTCCCTCCTTGGAGCGTGAGAATTTCACTCAGGCTAAATTCCAAACTCCCCCTCAGCCCTGCTACCTCCTCACACAACTAGCCTCTACTTCAACGGTAGGTAAATTGTCTGTGTCTGTAGTGTGTTCCTTTTTTTTGTCGGGTTAAAGTTAAAGTTATTTTGTGAGGTTTTCGGATCTTTCCATGATGGAGTATGTTGTTCCTCCATAGCGTAAAGCTGTTGGTCCTCATCGATTTCCCTCAGGATCTCCTTAGTACCCAGCAGGAACTGGGAGACTAGTCAGGATCGAGGGAAACACGAACGGCGCAAAGTACAGAGAGATCCTTAGGGAACACCAGCTCCAGAGCACGCAGGACCTCAGACTGAGGCGAAGGTTCACCTTCCAACAGGACAACGAACCTAAGCACACAGCCAAGACAATGCAGAGGTGGCTTTGGGACAAGTCTCTGAATGTCCATGAGTGACCCAGCTAGAGTCCAGGCTTGAACCTGATCGCACACCTCTGGAGACTTTACAATAGTTGTGCAGCGATGCTCCCCATCCAACCTGACAGAGCTTGATAGGATCTGCAGAGAAGAATGGGAGAAACTCCCCAAATACAGGTGTGCCAAGCTTGTAGCGTCATACCCAGGAAGACGTAAGGCTATAAGCGCTGCCAAAGATGCTTCAACAAAGTACGGAGTAAAGGGTCTGAATGCCCATGTAATTGTAATATATGTCAGTTTTTATTTTTTAATACTATTTCAAAAAATATATATAGTTTTTTCATTGTCATTATGGGGTATTGTGTGCCGATTTTCGAACATAACAAAATGTGAAAAAAGTAAAGGCGTCTGAATACTTTCCGAATGCACTGTATGTTAATAAATAACTAATGTTAACATTACTAATGTTTTCTTGGAATGTTTTCAATGGTTTGAGAACATGACTTTAAATAAAAACATGAGGATATCTGTAGAAAACATTATGCTGAAATAATGAAATTCCCACAGAAGAATGTTGTTTACATTTACATTACATTTAAGTCATTTAGCAGACGCTCTTATCCAGAGCGACTTACAAATTGTTTCTTAACTTTCTCTGAACGTTCTGAAAACATAACTTTAAAATAATTTGAAATAGAACCATGAGGAAACTTACAAAAAAAATGTTATGTTGAATTACTGAAATTCTCACAGAAGAATGTTGTTTCTTTACGTTGATGGAACCAATTAAGAACATTACTTTTACAATCGAAACATTATGCTGAAGTGATGAATTTCCCACCTAAGAAAGATATTATGGTTCTCTAAATGGTATGTGCTAACTGGGTATCCTGCACCATTCTCTGAATGTTGTGGGAAAGTTGAATGCAAAATATGCATAGGACAACTACGTTCTCACCAAGCTCTAAGAAACATATGGCTCTCAGAACATTTGTGCCAGCAGGGAATGTTATAATACTGAATTATCATAAAACTTATTTTTCAAATGTTTCAAATGAATTTGACCCCCTATGAAACATTGACCGACTCTCTTCTCTATATACATCAATGAGGTCGCTCTTGCTGCTGGTGAGTCTCTGATCCACCTCTACGCGGATGACACCATTCTGTATACTTCTGGCCCTTCTTTGGACACTGTGTTAACAACCCTCCAGGCAAGCTTCAATGCCATACAACTCTCCTTCCGTGGCCTCCAATTGCTCTTAAATACAAGTAAAACTAAATGCATGCTCTTCAACCGATCGCTACCTGCACCTGCCCACCTGTCCAACATCACTACTCTGGACGGCTCTGACTTAGAATACGTGGACAACTACAAATACTTAGGTGTCTGGTTAGACTGTAAACTCTCCTTCCAGACCCATATCAAACATCTCCAATCCAAAGTTAAATCTAGAATTGGCTTCCTATTTCGCAACAAAGCATCCTTCACTCATGCTGACAAACATACCCTTGTAAAACTGACCATCCTACCAATCCTCGACTTTGGCGATGTCATTTACAAATTAGCCTCCAATACCCTACTCAACAAATTGGATGCAGTCTATCACAGTGCAATCTGTTTTGTCACCAAAGCCCCATATACTACCCACCATTGCGACCTGTACGCTCTCGTTGGCTGGCCATCGCTTCATACTCATCGCCAAACCCACTGGCTCCATGTCATCTACAAGACCCTGCTAGGTAAAGTCCCCCCTTATCTCAGCTCGCTGGTCACCATAGCATCTCCCACCTGTAGCACACGCTCCAGCAGGTATATCTCTCTAGTCACCCCCAAAACCAATTCTTTCTTTGGCCGCCTCTCCTTCCAGTTCTCTGCTGCCAATGACTGGAACGAACTACAAAAATCTCTGAAACTGGAAACACTGATCTCCCTCACTAGCTTTAAGCACCAACTGTCAGAGCAGCTCACAGATTACTGCACCTGTACATAGCCCACCTATAATTTAGCCCAAACAACTACCTCTTTCCCTACTGTATTTAATTTATTTATTTATTTTGCTCCTTTGCACCCCATTATTTTTATTTCTACTTTCCACATTCTTCCATTGCAAATCTACCATTCCAGTGTTTTACTTGCTATATTGTAGTTACTTTGCCACCATGGCCTTTTTTTGCCTTTACCTCCCTTATCTCACCTCATTTGCTCACATCGTATATAGACTTGTTTATACTGTATTATTGACTGTATGTTTGTTTTACTCCATGTGTAACTCTGTGTCGTTGTATGTGTCAAACTGCTTTGCTTTATCTTGGCCAGGTCTCAACTTGCCTACCTGGTTAAATAAAGGTGAAATAAAATAAATAAATAAATTGAGTTGTGTGGCACACTTTCAACAACACAGCAAGAGCCCACTCACATGGAGATGGATAAAAACATTTTGTCCTATGATTCTTCCACACAACTGCATAGACCTCAACTCACAGCCATGTCATTGTGTGATGGCCTATTGCCATGCTCCTGCCTGCCTCTTTTCTTGCTGCCTGTCTGTCTAGTGTGGCAGCGGTTAGAGGTCAGAGATGACATGACAGATGTGATGTCAAGTCTCCCCATCCTGGCGTCTCGGCAACGAGAAACGTAGCTGTTTCTAAGGGGAAGTGACCCGTGTCTGAAGGGTTCCTCTGTCATCCAATCAGAAGGCTGCTCAAGCCTAGCGACGGCTACCTGTGTCAGATAGGTCTCTCTCTCTCTCTCTGAGGGGAGGCGTGACACAACAAGCCATTTTGACATTCTATATGTGTGTCTGAGTATTACCGAGTGCTGAAGCTAATCTAATTAGGCATAGTAGTTTACATTACAATGACAAGGAGGTTTAGGGGGTAGATGGCAAAAGAGAGAGTCATAGAGAAAGAACAATAAAGATAAGGAGTGAGAGAGATAACTAGAGAAAGAACACAAACGAGTGCAAAAGAGAGAGAACTAGAGAGGGGGATTGATTCTAGAGGTGGAATGCCAACCTGTCCCTGTCTGTCTCTCTGTGCCTGTCACTCAGACTGAATATTATGCCCAATGGGAGACAGAGCTGGCATTCCCAAAATGATAATCCTCTGACCCAACAACCACACAACTTTCACTACTGTTTCTTCTAACTCAGGGGTGGCCAATTGTTTAAAAAAAAGGCACTCTTACATGTACTGTGTCACATGTATTTAAAAGTATAGGATACTCCAAAGACTTTGGTGAAATCCGTTTGATATTGGTATAACACACACAACTGTCCTTCGCAAAATCCACAGGAAATAAATTATTATACTTTACACATGGTGCCAAGTAGTAAGCGCATTCTTCATAAAAACATGAGCACCATTATCACAAGTCTGATCCCATAGGACAAATCACAGTAAGGATGCTAGTAACTTCAGAAGTCATGGTAAGCAAAGCTAAAAGCTTGACCCTACAGTATTGGGTGTGATTAGCCTCTGTCTCTGTATTTTATACAAAAATCTGTTTATTACAGTGCCTCACAGTGTGCAGTGACAAAAGTTATGTTGTGTGCTGTGCAGTGGTTCTCAAACTGAAAAAAGAGATTGTATTTCCATGTTTTTATATGTTTTTTCTTAAATCCAGAAATCAGTCTGGCTTGCAATTTACTCTTGAAAGCTGTAATAGGTGTGCATCATCAGTTGTCCTCTTGTCGTGCCAGTCATTACATACCTTAGAGAGCTATTCATGACTTGTAAGAAATGTCCAGATCAACTAGTCCATGTCAGTTAATGTTTTTAGCCCATAGATTTTTGTCATGTTTGAGTCACTCAAATATCACAGGAATGCCAGTGTCAGTCTGTGTCGTTTAAGATGACGGAGGGCAATAAAAAAAATTTATGAGCATGGCCTTTTTTCTATTACAGCATATTGGATGGCTGTCATTCATATTCACCCAGTTCAATTTAACAGTGATAGGTTTAGGCTACTACATGATACTCCAATTTTTCTTATACCCATCCTGAGGTTGCTACAACCTAGCACATGAAAAAAAGTTTACAAAAAGTTTACAAGTAGGTCGAAAAATGTGAGGTGACAGTGACACATTCAATACCGGCTTGCACACTCTTGCCTGCATCTAGCTGATCTAGGGTATAATCATTAGTCCCAACAGTTACAAACAAGAGTTTCTACTGGACAAATTTGGGTAACTACATCCTCTCACCTTTTTCCTTCTTGTGGACTTCAATGCAAAATGCATAAGCTGTGTGACAAGGCAAAAAAAACTTTCCAAGACAAACCATATCATAACCACTACACACAGCCTACTTCATTGTCACCACATTAGCTAAAGTGACATCATAGTCAACATAGCTGATAGAACTACTGTTGACTAACCCCATTCCGAACAAATTTGCGTAACCGCGGCATTCAAACGAGGCTGCAATGAAAACTAATGGGACTGTGTTGGCATCAAAATATGTGGTGTGAACTACGTTTCTATTCAAGCGTCGATTGACATGGTAATGGCCCGATAGTATTGGAGAAAAGTTGAAAAAAACTGTGACCTCTGGCGCTGTACATTAAATTGTGATGTCATGATGTAACGTACAGCACTCATAAAGAAACTAATTCTGTGTCGTACAGCCTCACTCCACCAGGTGTAGTGCTTCTCTCGCAGTTTTAAAATAAGAAAGAGACAGGGTGAGGGGGGATACCTAGTCAATTGTAAAACAGAATGCATTCATTTTTTGTCATCACTGCAAGCCATCATGACTCTCAAAAGCCAAGACAGCCGCTGTTCACTTCTGAAGGTAACTTTAGCGCTGCCCTAAAAACCAGATTCAAATTCAACACAAACCTTCAAATAGGTATGTAATGTCACATAGTGTTTCATTTACGTTTTACTTACATGTTTGGACAGATCGGGTGAAAAAAGCTGTTTCCCCACACAGCTCATCTCCTTCTTTCCCTATCCCGCAGTAGGTTTCGCTTCCCTACCCGTCAATTTTTTAAAGACACAACGGAGCTCATTGCCTTCTTCAATCATGCAGAGACCATAAAGGTCTCGTCATTGATTTTGCGGGAAAGGGGAGAAATTGTGCTTTACAATGGTTTTCAATATTACAGTTGACCTGGAAGGAATACATTTCTTGAGTGCTAAAACAAGGTCAATTGTACATTACAGCGCAATGTACAGAAATGTGTTAACTTACAGTAATGCGTTAGTAAACCTGCTACAATCATGCAGTACAGTGTACAGTCAGCAAGCAGTTACATTGGTGGGCCCCGGTGGCAATACATTCGTAAAACCAAAAGCTTACCTTGGCTTGAAAGAGTTCCAGTGTTGTGTTTGTTAGTCATAGCCAGTTAGCTAATGTAGCATCCCTCTGTTTGAGCCAGGTGTTTGAGTAGGCTTAACAAGATAGCTGCATATGCTAGTTAACTGAGAGTGAAAAAAAAGATGACATATCTCTATCTTGATTCTCCTTCATTTTTGAAGAAATTACTTTTTTCGAAATTGTTCAACTATTGTCTTTCTCTCTCTTTGAGTCAACTACTCAACACATTTAATGCACTGCAGTGCTAGCTAACTGTAGCTTATGCTTCCATTACTAGAGCCATTCTCTGATCCTTTGATTGGGTGGACGTGTCAATTAATGCGGCAAGATCTCTGCTAGGTTGGAGAACGTCCTCCAGAAGTTGTCATAATTACTGTGTAAGTCTATGTAAGGGGGTGAGAACCATGAGCCTCCTAGGTTTTGTATTGAAGTCAATGTACTCAGAGGAGGATGGAAGCTAGCTGTCTTCTGGCTACACCACAGTGCTACCCTAAGGAATGCTGTTGAGGCTACTGTAAAACATTGCAAAACAGTGTTTTAATTATTTGGTGACGTGAATATATTTAGTATAGTTTTATCTAAAAAAGGATACCTTTTTACAATTTTTATGAAATTCACTGAGGATGGTCCTCCCCTTCCTCCTCTGAGGAGCCTCCACTGATGAATACACATTAGACATGGCAAAATGTATAGAATTGCAAGAAAATATGCTTTAAACTGGCAACATATTCTCTCCACTAACAAGAGCAGTGTGAACGGTGCTTGTGCTCTTAGAAATAGACGTAGGGCGCGGGATGTTCCACAATCATGTAAGGGGGGCCCTGAGTGAAAAAGTTCAGGAACCCCTGCTCTAGGGGGCCTCAGATCTCCAGAAGATTGGCAGGGAATATTTTTTATTTATTTTATTTTACCTTTATTTTACTATGCAAGTCAGTTAAGAACAAATTATTATTTTCAATGACGGCCTAGGAACAGTGGGTTAACTGCCTGTTCAGGGGCAGAACGACAGATTTTGTACCTTGTCAGCTCGGGGATTTGAACTTGCAACCTTTCGGTTACTAGTCCAATGCTCTAACCACTAGGCTACAATGCCAGCTTCCATACAGTGTTGACTTTCAGATACCCATTCACCTCCTCTCCTTTCTTCACTAAAATCTGGGAAAACAGACAGAGGAGTGCTGATCTAGGATCCAGTCCATAAAGTCTTATTCATTAGGATCTAAAAGGCATATCTGATCCTATATCAGCACTCCTATGCTGAGACCTTGTGAATAAGGGACCTGGACTAGAGGAAGAGGAACTACAGAAATCCACATCTATAATTGATTTCATATATAATTCAGTAGTATAGACTCAGCATGTGTCTTTAACCTCATGCATACGCCAAATCAATTCCCTGAATATATTTAGAAGGAGTAGCAGCCTTGGACAGGCTACAGTGATTCAAAACTGCCTGGTCAGTGTTTTGGATCTGGTATTGGGGGTCTAGATTGGTCTTTAACTAAGACTCAGATAACACAATCCATGGTGACTCCAACCAACAGACATATATACTGTAGACCTGTGCCAAAGTGTGCTGACCTTAAAAATAATTAATACATAATTCAGCATTCATTGAGCCAGGCAGACCAAGATCGAAGACTACAGTAGAACTTGCAATGTTACAAATTAATTACAAATTAATTGCAACATATCCATAATTGTAGAATACTATGTGCGTTATGTGCTGGAAGTGCAACTCTAGCTTGTGTCTTATGACAGAAAGACACTGCAAAACTAATTTACTGTTAACTCTTTAATACCAATGTAGCCAGAAGAATGATGCAGATTAGCTCAATATGTGTATGTGTAATGCCCGAGAAGCCGGTGTTTTGTGGATATATTGGCACGGGTGTTGTTTGGACACGGGGAAGCAAACCGTGCTAATATATCCAACAAACACGGGCTTCGAGGGCATTATCACTTTTATACAACAGGTTACCAACATAATCAAATAATTGTCAAAATATTTTCATATTTAAAAAAAAAAATATTGATTAATTTATTCGTACCATTTCATCCTTCCACGACATATAGTCCCAACACACATCGAGTTTGCTCGAGACACGACCCAGTCATTCGTTCTTTTTATTCTGTATCTATGAACGCGACCTAGTCGTTCGTTGTTTTGATTCTGTATCTATGCACGCGACGGAGTAGTTTGTTCTTTTTATTCTGTATGACCCAGTAGTTCGTTCTAAATGTCCCATTGCCATATTGACTGGCAACGGTCTTACCCCTTGCTTGCCAGCTAGCCAACTACGGCTAACTTGTAGTCACGTCAAACAGTGCAGACATAATAACAACAGTAGCTGCATTTGTTAAAACGGTTTTTCTAATGACATTTACATTGGATACATCCATGACAATGAGCTATTGGAGGCACGATTTCGCTTGGCATAGAAAATGTGCTCTCTCGTTAGGACACTGTTGTTCAGATGAGCTAGCAAACAACACAGCTAACACAATAACTTCAAACTGAAACTGGAAAGACTGAAAACGAGCTGTACATCGTTTCACCTTTCTTCAATTGACATTTCTTTGTATATATCCATAAAATTTATGCTAGCTGATTCATAATTTCAATTGGCTGAGAAACGCTGCCTGCCTCTGTCTCGTCCCGACCCCTACACGTTCATTACCTTAATGTGGGACAGATGAAGATTGAGTTTGAATATTGAAACAATGTTGCAAATGTCAGAGACAGACAGTAAAGTTTATACAAATCTTAGTTGTTGAGAACTAAGTCTAAAAGAAATGTGAGATAATGTCTACATGCTTTTTACAGTTGAGATGTCTGGACTGATACAACAGTGGATGGCGCAGTCAGATGGAACAGAGTAAATAGGCATTATAACGTCATATAGTGGGGAGAACAAGTATTTGATACACTGCCAAACCTCTACATGCTTTGTATCATAGGTACACTTCAACTGCGGGAGACGGAATCTAAAACAAAAATCCAGAAAATCATAGTCGGATTTTTAAGTAATTAATTTGCATTGTATTGCATGACATAAGTGTTTGATACATCAGAAAAGCAGAACTTAATATTTGGTACAGAAACCTTTGTTTGCAATTACAGAGATCATACGTTTCCTGTAGTTCTTGACCAGGTTTGCACACACTGCAGCAGGGATTTTGGCCCACTCCTCCATACAGACCTCCAGATCCCTTCAGGTTTCGGGGCTGTCGCTGGGCAATACGGACTTTCTGCTCCCTCCAAAGATTTTCTATTGGGTTCAGGTCTGGAGACTGGCTAGGCCACTCCAGGACCTTGAGATGCTTCTTACGGAGCCACTCCTTAGTTTCCCTGGCTGTGTGTTTCGGGTTGTTGTTATGCTGGAAGACCCAGCCACAACCCATCTTCAATGCTCTTACTGAGGGAAGGAGGTTGTTGGCCAAGATCTCGCGATACATGGCCCCATCCATCCTCCCCTCAATACGGTGCAGTCGTCCTGTCCCTTTTGCAGAAAAGCATCCCCAAAGAATGATGTTTCCACCTCCATGCTTCACGGTTGGGATGGTGTTCTTGGGGTTGTACTCATCCTTCTTCCTCCAAACACGGCGAGTGGAGTTTAGAACAAAAAGTTCTATTTTTGTCTCATCAGAACACATGACCTTCTCCCATTCCTCCTCTGGATCATCCAGATGGTCATTGGCAAACTTCAGACGGGCCTGGACATGTGCTGGCTTGAGCAGGGGGACCTTGCGTGTGCTGCAGAATTTTAATCTATGACGGCGTAGTGTGTTACTAATGGTTTTCTTTGAGACTGTGGTCCCAGCTCTCTTCAGGTCATTGACCAGGTCCTGCCGTGTAGTTCTGGGCTGATCCCTCATGATCATTGATGCCCCACGAGGTGAGATCTTGCATGGAGCACCAGACCGAGGGTGATTGACCATCATCTTGAACTTCTTCCATTTTCTAATAATTGCGCCAACAGTTGTTGCCTTCTCACCAAGCTGCTTGCCTATTGTCCTGTAGCCCATCCCAGCCTTGTGCAGGTCTACAATTGTATCCCTGATGTCCTTACACAGCTCTCTGGTCTTGGCCATTGTGGAGAGGTTGGAGTCTGTTTGATTGAGTGTGTGGATAGGTGTATTTTATACAGGTAGTGAGATCAAACAGGTGCAGTTAATACAGGTAATGAGTGGAGAACAGGAGGGATTCTTAAAGAAAAACTAACTGGTCTGTGAGAGCCGGAATTCTTACTGGTTGGTAGGTGATCAAATACTTATGTCATGCAATAAAATGCAAATTAATTACTTAAAAATCACACAATGTGATTTTCTGGATTTTTGTTTTAGATTCCGTGACTCACAGTTGAAGTGTACCTATGATAACAATTACAGACCTCTACATGCTTTGTTAGTAGGAAAACCTGCAAAATCAGCAGTGTATCAAATACTTGTTCTCCCCACTGTATATTTAGCCAGTGGTAACTTTTAACCAATCAGCATTCAGGATTAGGCCCACCCGTAAAAACACGCATAAATATGATGTACAAAGTATATTTTTTTGTTGTTGATTGAATATCCAAAACGTACAATATACTTGCAGTGAAGCCGCTCAATAACTACACCACACCAGTCTTCCAACAGATTCCCATTCAGAGCGGCACACAGAAGCATCCAGGGTCAATGCCCTGCTTAACAAGGGCACATTGACAGATCTCCCACCAGGCCAAGAAAACGTGAACCCGAACCCCCCAAGATCCCCCACAGTTCCCCAATAGCTGTCCCTCAACCATCCGAGACCCCTCCCACAGTCGACACCCCAAGAAGAAAAATAAAATAAAAACATACAATTCATTCCATCCCCCCCAATACACCAACAACCAAGAAAATGAACTAAAGATTTAAAAAAAAAAAAAAAGACAGAAGAAAACAGCAAACAACAATGCAACCCGCTACCCCTCCCTGCCAATAAAACAAAAGCACATCAAGGACAACTAACATCATAACAACAATGCCAGCTGTATATGTTTGTGTGCGTGTCTGGCACCATTACATGTATGCGTGTATTTGAATGAGAGTGTATATGCATGTGAACAAACACCTGCATGGCATCAGCCTCTGGCAAACCGGAATTGGCTGTAAAAACTGCCCCTCCGTGTCATTGAAACTTACTTTTATTATGTTTTATTGTACAATGGGAATATGCATAATATAGCAGCAAGAATATACATAATAACATGGAATATGTACACCCAAATAACAGTAGCCATTATAGGAATATGCATACATATGTGACTGGAATATATACGGTCAAAAGTTTTAGAACACCTACTCATTCAAGGGTTCTCTTTATTTTTTACTATTTTCTACATTGTAGAATAGTGAAGACATCACAACTATGAAATAACAGATATGGAATCTTGTAGTAACCAAAAAAGTGTTAAACAAATCAAAATATATGTTATATTTGAGATTGTTCAAATAGCCACCCTTTGCCTTGATGACAGCTTTGCACACTCTTGGCATTCTTTCAACCAACTTCACCTGGAATGCTTTTTCAGTAGTCTTGAAGGAGTTTCCACATATGTTTCCACATATGCTGAGTACTTGTTGGCTGCTTTTCCTTCATTCTGCGGTCCAACTCATCCAAAATCATTTCAATTTGGTTGAGGTCAGGGAATTGAGGAGGCCAGGTCATCTGATGCAGCATTCCATCACTCTCCTTCTTGGTCAAATAGCCCTTACACAGCCTGGAGGTGTGTTATGTCATTGTCCTGTTGAAAAACAAATTATAGTCCCACTAAGAGTCCCACAAACCAGATGGAATGGCGTATCGCTGCAGAATGCGTGGTAGCAATGCTGGTTAAGGGTGTCTTGAATTCAAAATAAATGTCAGACAGTGTCACCAGCAAAGCACCTCTATACCATCACACCTCCTCCATGCATTACGGTGGAAAATAAACATGCATGTGGAGATCATCCGTTCACTCACACAGCGTTTCAAAGACACACTGTTGGAACCAAAATTCTCCAATTTGGACTCCAGCCCAAATGACAAACTTCCACCGGTCTAATGTCCATTGCTCGTGTTTCTTGGGCAAAGCAAGTCTCTTCTTATTGGTGTCCTTTAGTAGTGGTTTCTTTGCAGCAATTCGACCATGAATGCCTGATTCACACAGTCTCCTCTGAACAGTTGATGTTGAGATGCGTCTGTTAATTGAACTCTGTGAAGCATTTATTTGGTCTGCAAATTCTGAGGCTGGTAACTCTAATGAACTTATCCTCTGCAGCAGAGGTAACTCTGGGTCTTCCTTTACTTTGGTGGTCCTTGCGAGAGCCAGTTTCATCATAGGGCTTGATGGTTTTTGTGACTGCACTTGAAGAAACTTGACATTTTTCGTATTGACTAACCGTCATGTCCTAAAGTAATGATGGATTGTCGTTTCTCTTTGCATATTTGAGCTGTTCTTGCCATAATATGGGCTTGGTCTTTTACCAAATAGGGCTATCTTCTATATACCCCCCTACCTTGTCACAACACAACTGATTGGCTCAAACGCATTAAGAAGGAAAGGAATCCCACAAATTAACTTTTAAGAAGGCATACCCGTTAATTGAAATGCATTCCAGGTGACTACCTCATGAAGCTGGTTGAGAGAATGCCAAGAGCATTCTCTATTTAAAGAATCTCAAGTATAAAATATGTATTGATTTGTTTCACACTTTTTTGGTTACTATGTGTTATTTTATAGTTTTGATGTCTTCACTATTATTCTACAATGTAGAATATAGTCAAAATAAAGAAAAACCCTTGAATGAGTTGGTGGGCTAAAACTTTTGACCGGTAGTGTACATATGCTTAATCCTGTACAAACATTATGCATATAATAAATGCCATAATTAAGTGCTGCGTCGACCCAGGGATCAGCATGGAGGACCCAAGGATGGCGAGCTGTATAGACCCAGAGAATTTGTTCATAACGGCTTGCCTAGTTAAAATGGTAAAAAAATATATAAAAGGGACAGTGAGCAGCGTGGCTCTGGACAGGCACCACGTGAGCAGGCGAGGAACCCAGGACCATGAAGCTTGACAGGGACTGATACGGGCACACGGAGAAGAGAACTGGACACCAGACTTAGGTAAGGAACTGTAGAGAGAGAAGTAGTAGTGCTGAGGGCTGGTCACCTCTGGGTATGGGAGGTGGCGTCCTTCGTCGGAGGGCTGACGAGTGCACATGGCATCTTCCATGTCTTTGCACAGGATGGTTACACTCCGACAAAGGCAGCTCACGCGTTGCTCCACCTGGTGGCATATCTCGATGTAGTAGCTCTCGTAGGCCTCGAAGCGTGGGGGTACAGAGTGTGGTAGACCTTCCAGACTTGGTAAGGATTTTCGGGGATGGAATATGGACTCTAGTATTGTAGGGAGGAGTTTGACACGTAGCCCAGCGGATGCCCCAGAATCTGCTGGATCCCGGCGGGATGGAACCCGTCACCTTACACAGCTTCCCGAAACGCAGCCTAATGATGTAGTTAGCTGACAGGAAGCCAGCCCTCTTCCCGATCTTACCCTGAAACACAGGTAGGGAGCGAGTTGAAGTGATACAACTTTCACTTCCCATCTTATGTGCTAAGTAAGAAGGGCTAGCAGTGTCCTGTGAGATTTGCCTACTTCGGAGTTCCAGATCAACCCCTAGCCCCTAAAGCCTGTGCACTTTTTAAAAAGGTATAAGCAATACCAAATTGCCCACGTATGATAAGGCATGTTGGATCTACACAGTAGCGGTGCATGGGTAAAGTCACTGTGGAAGCCAAGCCAAGTCAGTAAAAAAAACATATTACAACCTATGGTGTGATAATTGAGTTGTTTGCTCTATAACCCATTATTTTATACACCACCGTGATATATAATAAGGCTGTGACAACAAAATACAACTGTCACAGTGGAGGAATAAATTAAACTACACATACAGTACCAGTCAAAAGTTAACACATCTACTCATTCCCGGGTTTTTCTTAATTGTTTATATTTTCTACATTGTAGAATAATAGTGGAGACATCAAAACTATGAAATAACACATATGGAATCATATAGGAGCCAAAAAGTGTTTAAAAAATGCAAAGTAGCCACCCTTTGCCTTGATGACAGCTTTGCGGCCGTAACAATCAACCAAATTCTACGGTGGCAACATGTTATACTCTATTGGTCTGGACTGCATCAGATACATGGGCTACACATACTGAGGCAGATGGGGCACTGTTTCCCTCGCTTGGATCCTTTCTCCGGGGAGACTCAGCCCCTTTATCAAAACACAGAAAGAGACGTCATTTTTAAATGTAATTTATTTATTTGTCAATTATTTGGGGAAGCCTGGCGTCCCTTGGCATCCATGTATACACACCACTGGATCTACTACCTTTTTTTCCCTGAAACTTATCCAATCCATTAAGATCTACATTAAATGTAGTACGGGTTAGGGATCGATTTGTCATTCAGACCCTCCACCCTCATTGGGGTCATCTATCACTGTGATCCGGTCCACCTGCACTACAACAAACACACAGATCAAGATCAAGATTGACATGAAGATCAAGATGGAGAGACATCAGGACAGCGAGAGAGTGAGTCAGTGCATGGAGGTGAACATGAAGTATGAATTACTATAGGCTACAGTATAATTATTAGGCAGTGATGACTCCGGGTCCTCTTTCTCCACAGCCTTGATGCAATACAGTGCCAGGTATTAGTGAGGCAGAGAATAAACCGAGCTTCCCCTCTGGCTGAGGCTTCTTATTCTGACAACACACAGCAGGTAGTCACTCACTATCATTATCAACATCACTCTCTCTTACCTTGTCATTTGCGGCAGCTGTCTCCTTTCTTGTTTCCCTCCCAGTTTGCTTTGTGAAACGTCACACAACACACACAATGTCAGCCACACCATTCTTTAACAATCCCATGTAGTCATACAAGCACTGCTCCCTATCAGAACAAACAAACACTTGTAAAAGCTTAGCACTGGCACCTGTTTATCCTCTGTTAGCATGCTGTGTGAGGTATGCCAGCTGTGCCGCTGAGGTATCTAAGAGTGTGTGAGCAGAGATGGAACTATGAATGGAGTTAGACAAGACTGTAGTCTGACTCACCACCATCTCCTCCCCATCCTCCTACTCCCTCTTCCTCCGAGTACTCACCACCCTGATGGGAGGGTGAGAAAGACCCCAAAAATTGCCAAAGATTCCAGCCACCCGAGACTGTTCTGTATGGTCCCATCTGGCAGGCGGTACCGGTGTATCAAGGCTCAGATCAACAGACTCTTAAACAGCTTCTATCCCCTGGCCATAAGACTGTTAAATGGCTAACATCTACTGCTCCCCCCACACATACAATGCTGCTAAAATAATTATTGATTAGATTCATTATTACCACTACACTGCTGTTCATTGATTGGCATTACTATCTATCAATTTATCTATCAATTTATCCTGTTAATGGTCACCACTAATCCTTTTAGTATTTATATATTACTGCTACCAGTCACTTTTCAACCCTGTTTGTGTACATGCATATTCGCATATCACACTTATACTGACACTCTTGAACACACACACACAATTACACTTACATAGACTGCTGTCGTACTGTTTACTATTATTGGCACCCGAGTGGCGCAGCGGTCTAAGGCACTACATCGGTGCTAGAGGCGTCACTACAACCCTGGTTCGATCCGGGGCTGTATCACATCTGGCCCGGGATCTGGAGTCCCATTGCGCGGTGCACAATTGGCCCAGCATTGTCCGGGTTAGGGTAGGGTTTGGCCGGGGTAGGCTGTCATTGTAAAATAAGAATATGTTCTTTTAACTGACTTGCCTAGTTCAATAAAAGGTTCAATAAAATAAAAATGATTACTATTTATCCTGCTACCAGTCACTTTCTCTTAATCCCTGCCGACATATACAGTTGAAGTCAGAAGTTTACATACACTTTAGCCAAATACATTTAAACTCAGATTTTCACAATTCCTGACATTTAATCCTAGTAAAAATTCCCTGTTTTAGGTCAGTTTGGATCACTACTTTATTTTAAGAATGTGAAATGTCAGAATAATAGTAGAGAGAATGATTTATTTCAGCTTTTATTTCTTTCATCACATTCCCAGTGGGTCAGAAGTTTACATACACTCAATTAGTGTTTGGTAGCATTGCCTTTAAATTGTTTCTTACGGCTCGGATCCCGCTAGCGGGATCAAAACCGACAACATCTGGTGAAGCTGGGGCGCGCCATATTCAAATGACGAAATTGTAATATTAAACATTCATGAACATACAAGTGTCTTACATAATTTAAAAGTTTAACTTGTTAAGCCAATCGCGTTGTCAGAATTCAAAAAGGCTTTACGGTGAAAGCATACCATGCGATTATCTGAGGACAGCGCCCCACATCAAAATACTTTTTCAACCAGCACCGGCTTCACAAAAATCACAAATAGCGATAAAATAAACCTTTGAAGATCTTCCTCTGTTTGCAATCCCAAGAGTCCCAGCTACACAATGAATGTTTGTTTTGTTCGATCAAGTCCTTCTTTATATCCAAAAAGTCTGTTTAGTTGGTGCCATTGATTTCAGTAATCCACTCCTTCATCATGCATTCAAAGGAATCCAAGAACCTACCGGTAAACTTTGTCCAAACGGGTCAAAAAATGTTTCTAATCAATCCTCAGATACCCCAATATGTAAATAAGCATTCATCTTTCAGGCGGAAAGAACGGTGTTCAATAGAAAAGGAAAATAATGAAGAGCGCACCCTCGTTCACGCGTGCCAAAAGTCAACCTGCCCGGATGAGAACACCTTGGATAAACTACAACTACTTGTTCGTTTTTCAAGAAACAAGCCTGAAAACGTGTCTAAAGACAGTTGACATCTACTGGAAGCCATAGGAACTGCAATCTGGGAGCTATTCCCATAGGCCTGCATTGAAAAGGCCTGTGACCTAAAATAAAAAAAATAAAAAAACATTTTCCCGGATGGATTTTCCTCGGGTTTTCGCATGCCATATCAGTTCTGTTATACTCTCAGACATTATTTTAACAGTTTTAGAAACTTCAGAGTGTTTTCTATCCAAAGTATATGCATATCCTAGCTTATGGGCCTGAGTAACAGGCAGTTTACTTTGGGCATGTCAGTCATCTGGAAATTCAGGGTTTTGCCCCTAGCACTAACAGGTTTTAACTTGGGTCAAACATTTTGGGTAGCCTTCCACAAGCTTCCCAGAATAAGTTGGGTGAATTTTGGCCCATTCCTCCTGACAGAGCTGAAGTAACCGAGTCAGGTTTGTAGGCCTCCTTGCTCGCACATGCTTTTTCAGTTCTGCCCACAATTTTTCTTCAGGATTGAGGTCAGGGCTTTGTGATGGACACTCCAATTCCTTTGTTGTCCTTAAGCCATTTTGCCACAACTTTGGAAGTATGCTTAGGGTCATTGTCCATTTGGAAGACCCATTTGTGACCAAGCTTTAACTTTCTGACGGATGTCTTGAGATGTAGCTTCAATATATCCACATAATTTTCTTGACTTATGATGGCATCTATTTTTTTAAGAGCACCAGTCCCTCCTGCAGTAAAGCACCCCCACAACATGATGCTGCCACCCCCATGCTTCACGGTTGGGATGCTGTTCTTCACACCAAATGCACTAAATGCTTCAACCGATCGCTGCCCACACCTGCCCGCCTGTCCAGCATCACTACTCTGGACGGTTCCGACTTAGAATATGTGGACAACTAAAAATACCTAGGTGTCTAGTTAGACTGTAAACTCTCCTTCCAGACTCACATTAAGCATGTCCAATCCAAAATTAAATCTAGAATCGGCTTCCTATTTCGCAACAAAGCATCCTTCACTCATGCTGCCAAACATACCCTCGTAAAACTGACTATCCTGCCGATCCTTGACTTCAACGATGTCATTTACAAAATAGCCTCGAACACTCCACTCAGCAAATTATATTCAGTCTATCACAGTGCCATCCCTTTTGTCACCAAAGCCCCGTATACTACCCACCACTGTGACCTGTATGCTCTCGTTGGCTGGCACTCGCTTCATATCCGTCGCCAAACCCACTGGCTCCAGGTCATCTATAAGTCTTTGCTAGGTAAAGCCCCGCCTTATCTCAGCTCACTGGTCACCATAGCAGCACCCATCCGAAGCACGCGCTCCAGCAGGTATGTTTCACTGGTCACCCACAAAGCCAATTCCTCCTTTGGCCGCCTTTCCTTCCAGTTCTTTGTTGCCAATGACTGGAACTAATTGCAAAAATCACTGAAGCTGGAGACTCATATCTCCCTCACTAACTTTAAGCACTAGCTGTCAGAGTAGCTCACAGATCACTGCACCTATACATAGACATCTGTAAATAGCCCATCCAACTACCTCATCCCCATACTGTTATTTATTTTATTTATTTTTTGCTCATTTGCACCCCAGTATCTCTACTTGCACATTCATCTCCTGCACATCTATCACTCCAGTGTTTAATTGCTAAATTGTAATTATTGCACCACTGTGGCCTATTTATTGCCTTACCTCCCTTATCTTACCTCATTTTAGCACACTGTATATAGACTCTTTCTGTTGTGTTATTGACTGTATGTTTGTTCATTCCATGTGTAACCCTGTGTTGATGTTTGTGGCGCACTGCTTTGCGTTATCTTGGCCAGGTCGCAGTTGTAAATGAGAACTTGTTCTCAACTAGCCTACCTGGTTAAATAAAGGGTTAAATAAATAAAAAATAAAAAAGATCATTAAGGACCAACCACCCCAGCCACAGCCTGTTCACCCCGCTATCATCCAGAAGGCGAGGTCAGTACAAGTGCATTAAATCTGGGACCGAGAGAATGAAAAACAGCTTCTATCTCAACGCCATGGAATCACTTGCCACTTTAATAATGTTTACGTACTGCTTTACTCATCTCATATGTATATACTGTATTACATTCTACTGTATTTAGTCAATGCTTCTGACATTCCTCGTCCTAATATTTATAAATCACATTATTTTACTTTTCCCTTTGTATATTCTTGTGAATTGTTAGATACTACTGCATTGTTGGAGCTACGAACACAAGCACTTTGCTACACCCGCAATAACATCTGCTAAAATATTTGATTTAATTTGGGGAATTAGTGGGGGGGCTCCTAAAATAACCTTCAATAGAAATACAGAGAAATGCCATTTGCTATTAATGGAGAGTGACATTGTTCCTAAATAAACTTGACAAACACACACTGAAAGCCCAACACCTCCCACACAACCAGGATTAAAAGTGTTGCCAGGAGCTCAATTGAGTAGCTCAATTCTCACTAACTGTTTAATACCTGCCTATTGTTCACACATTATTTGGTGTGTTAGCTAGTTGGGGAATGTGGGGACCACTGTGTCAGACTGACTGAGAACACTCAACACCACATCTCAAATGGCACCCTATTCCCTATATAGTGCACTACTTCTGTCAGTCTGACACACAGTGGTCCTCACAGCTCCAACAGTGCAGGTCCCACTGTGTTCCCCGCCTCCTCTGACTAAGTTCCGAGGGGCTGGAGGGCTGTCATGGATATCCACAGAGTGAGTCCTTTATCGTCCAATTTGGAAGGTCGGACTGAACAATTCATGTCAAGGACAAAATATTTGCAACAAATATATTATGTGGACAACAAATAAGTGAACAATATGAGACAAATAGTCCCAATCAAAATCTCTCTGGATTTAAAAACAAATCCGTTGAAGAGGATATTCAAGTGTCAATCATAGCCACTGTGTCGCTATGCTCTTTGGTCAAGTCCTGGCGTCTGTGGAACAGCAGAGGGAGCTGTAAGATGCTGTCGAGACAAACAAGCCACTGCTAAAGCTGCTTCTACTGCTCTTGTGACTACTGTGCCATGCAACAAACAAATACATTCACTTGTAACTACTGTGTATTTACCATGTAGCTAGCTACCTTGGCATTTGCTGTAGCCAAAGTAGTTCTATAAATCTATGATCATGGTACTTATTATAGACTATTTTACAGTCAATTTAGTACACAAGTGGACAACAGAACGGGGTACATCAAGGGTAATGAGATACATCATGTACAAAATGAATTGTATATATTCTTATTACAAGTGATATATTACTGCATAAAGGCATCCTAAATACTTAACTTCCTTTTGACAATGGGGTGGGATCACCTCGCTTCTGAAAGTTCCTCAGCAGCTGAAGAGGTCCGCATCCAGCCAGAACGGTCCACTCAACTCAAGCTCTGTCCTATAAAAACATGGGTGGTATCATAGGTCCTTCGTTTGGGTCTTTACATAGTCAACTTCTCAAATGCCACCCTATTTCCTACATAGTGCACTACTTTTGACCAGGACCCAGTAGTGCAATACGTTTGACCAGGACCCAGTAGTGCACTATGTAGGGAACAGGGTGCCATTTGAGACACAGAGTCAACTGTCCAAATGGGGTTCAACAGGTGGGAGATTGAGTGAGTAATGGTGTAGCCCAACCCTGTTTATTTTGGAATTTGTGTGGGCATGTAAGAGGGCATGTGTGTGTGTGTCAGACAGCAGAGTAGCAAAACATACAGGAGAAACCTTTGCTTTACCAAAGTACATATTACATGACTCACAATCTTAGAATGTGAATTTCCAATCAATGACATTGGTGACCATCTGGTAATTTAGAAGTCAAGTGTTGAGTGTTTGCATTAAGGCCTAATACCTCAACCAGGGCCTTGCTTCAGCGTCACATGGTAAACATAGTTAATAAATCAAATTAACTCCAGTATGCATGTCCCCGAACTCAAACAGCGTTGTTGTACCTTCAACAGTGAACTGGACAGTGAGATTGTACAGTTTAGAGATGTGTCACCTATTTTGCAACCTGACAACTTTACGGTTTTTACTTTTTAATTACCGTTTATATTTTTGTTTTTTCCCTCAACTTTTTCACTCCGGACGCTTTATCTGGACACAGGACCTCCAACAGCCGAAGCTAAGTAGTAACATTAACATGATGCCTTCTAATTGCAGTCGCTGTACTCATGATATACAGGAGAACGATCGCCTTACGGCAAGGATAGCTGTGCTACAAGCCCAGCTTCAGACGCAATCGTTAGGCAAGGGTAATTTCAGTGTAGGAAAGGATGAAACAGTGTCTGTGCCACCTGTAAGTACAGATAGTAGTATAAATCCCCTGGCACAGTCCCCGCAGCCGGACAACTTTCTCACGGTTTCTGGAAGGCAATGCTGTAGGAATGCTACACCGGTGTCGCTCATTCAGCCAACAGAAACTTTCAACCGGTTTTCCCGATGAAGCAGCGAGTCGGAGTCAGAGGCCGAGTCTTCTCTGGTCTCTACACCTCCCGTTACGGGGTCTGAGACGCCGAAGCTTCCCACCATTAGCTCTGACAATTTGAAAACTCTAGTCATTGGTGACTCCATTAGCCGCAGTATTAGACAAATCATCCAGCGATCATACACGGTTTACCAGGGGGCAGGGCTACCGACGTTAAGGCTAATCTGAAGATGGTGCTGGCTAAAGCTAAAACTCGTGAGTGTAGAGAGTATAGAGATATTAAACAGACCCACAAAGTATTCGAAAACAAATCCACTTTTGAAAAACTCCCATATCTACTGGGTGAAATTCCACAGTGTGCCATCAGAGCAGCAAGACTTGTGACCTGTTGCCACGAGAAAAGGGCAACCAGTGAAGAACACGCACCATTGTAAATACAACCCATATCTATGCTTATTTATTTTATCTTGTGTCCTTTACCATTTGTACATTGTAAAAACACTGTGTATATATATATAATGACATTTGTAATGTCTTTATTGTTTTGAAACTTCTGTATGTGTGATGTCTACTGTTAATTTTTATTGTTTATTTCACTTTATATATTATCTACCTTACTTGCTTTGGCAATGTTAACACATGTTACCCATGCCAATAAAGCCCTTTGAATTGAATTGATATTGTTATCCACGTCGGCACCAACGATGTTAGGATGAAACAGTCAGAGATCGCCAAGCGCAACATAGCTTCTGCGTGTAAATCAGCGAGTGTCATGCACTGGTCTTAGTATTTTGTGTTTTCTTTATCTATTTGGTCAGGCCAGGGTGTGGCATGGGTTTTTGTATGTGGTGTGTTTTGTCTTGGATTTTTTTCATAGGTATTGGGATTGTAGCTTAGTGGGGTGTTCTAGATTAGTCTATGGCTGTCTGAAGTGGTTCTCAATCAGAGGCAGGTGTTTATCGTTGTCTCTGATTGGGAACCATATTTAGGCAGCCATATTCTTTGAGTGTTTGGTGGGTGATTGTCCTTTTGTTCCTGTTCTGTGTTAGTTTACACCAGTATAGGCTGTTTCGGTTTTCATTACGTTTATTGTTTTGCAGTGTTTGTGTTTAGTTTGTTTTTTCATTAAACATGAATCTCAATAGCCACGCCGCATTTTGGTCCGACTCTCCTTCACCTATAGAAGGCCGTAACAGAATCACCTACCACAACAGGACCAAGCGGCGTGACAACAGGCAGCAGCAGCAGGAGATACGAAATAAGGATTTCTGGACTTGGGAGGAAATCCTAGATGGAGAAGGACCCTGGGCACAGCCTGGAGAATATCGCCGCCCCAAGGAAGAACTGGAGGCGAAGAAAGCGGAAAGGTGCTGGTATGAGGAGGCAGCACGGCGACGCGGATGGAAGCCTGAGAGGCAGCCCCAAAAATTTCTTGGGGGGGGCACAGGGAGAGTGTGGCAGAGTCAGGAGTCAGACCTGAGCCAACTCCCCCTGTTTATCGTGAGGAGCCAAGGAGGAGACCAGAACCAGAGCCGGTGTTGGAGGTGAGCGAAGCAGAGACTGAAGGAATTAATGGGGAAATAGGAGGAGAGTTAAGAGGGAGTTGCTGTGTTGGTGCTTTAAGCATGGAATTCGCCCGACGAAGCGTGTCGGGGATTTGATGGCACCTGGGTCAGCGCTCCATACTCGTCCTAAGGTGCGTGTTAGTCGGCTGGTGAAGATTGTGCCAGCCTCACGCACCAGGCCTCCTGTGCACCTCCCTAGCCTTGCACATCCTGTGCCAGCCCTGCTCTCAAGATCTCCAGTACGCCTTCACGGTCCAGCCCATCCTGTGCCACCTCCACACAGCGGCCCTCCGGTGGCAGCTCCCCACACCAGGCTTCCTGTTCTCGGCCCAGTACCACCAGTGCCAGCACCACGCACCAGGCCTTCAGTGCGCTTCGCCTGTCCAGCGCTGCCAGAGCCTTCCTCCTCTCCTGCGCTGCCGGAGTCTCCTGCCTGTTCAGCGCTGCCAGAGCCTTCCTCCTCTCCTGCGCTGCCGGAGTCTCCCGCCTTTTTAGCGCTGCCAGAGGCTTCCTCCTCTACAGTGCTGCTGGAGTCTCCTGCCTGTTCAGCGCAGCCAGAGCTGTCAGTCTGCAGGGAGCAGCCAGAGCTGCCAGTCTGCATGGAGCTGCCAGAACTGCCAGTCTGCATGGAGCAGCCAGTCTGCATGGAGCAGCCAGAGCTGCCAGTCTGCAAGGAGCTGCCAGTCTGCAAGGAGCTGCCAGTCTGCAAGGAGCTGCCAGTCTGCATGGAGCAGCCAGAGCTGCCAGTCTGCATGGAGCAGCCAGAGCTGCCAGTCAGCATGGAGCAGCCAGAGCTGCCAGTCGGCATGGAGCAGCCAGAGCCGTCAGTCTGCCAGGATCCACCAGTCAGCCAGACTCTTCCAGATCCGCCAGTCAGCCAGGATCCGCCAGTCAGCCAGACTCTTCCAGATCCGCCAGTCAGCCAGGATCCGCCAGACTCTTCCAGATCCGCCAGTCGGCCAGACTCTTCCAGATCCACCAGTCGGCCAGACTCTTCCAGATCCGCCAGTCGGCCAGACTCTTCCAGAACCGCCAGTCGGCCAGACTCTTCCAGATCCGCCAGTCGGCCAGACTCTTCCAGATCCGCCAGTCGGCCAGACTCTTCCAGATCCGCCAGTCGGCCAGACTCTTCCAGATCCTCCAGTCGGCCAGACTCTTCCAGATCCGCCAGTCGGCCAGACTCTCCCAGATCCGCCAGCCGGCCAGGATCTGCCAGAACCGCCAGCCAACCAGGATCTGCCAGAGCCAACTACCTGCCTGAGCTTCCCCTCAGTGCCGAGCTTCCCCTCAGTGCCGAGCTGCCCCTCAGTGCCGAGCTGCCCCTCAGTCCCGAGCTGCCCCTCAGTCCCGAGCTGCCCCTCAGTCCCGTGGGGTCCTGGGTGAGGACTACTAGGCCAAGGTCGGCGGCGAGGGTCGCCTATCTAAGGACGAGAGGAAGATGGACTAAGACTTTGTTAGTGGGGTCCACGTCCCGTGCCGGAGCCGGAGCCGCCACCGTGGACAGACGCCCACTCGGACCCTCCCCTATGGGTTTTGGTGTGCGGCCGGGAGTACGCACCTTGCGAGGGGGGGTTCTGTCACGCCCTGGTCTTAGTATTTGTGTCTTCTTTATCTATTTGGTCAGGCCAGGGTGTGGCATGGGTTTTTGTATGTGGTGTGTTTTGTCTTGGGGTTTTTTCATAGGTATTGGGATTGTAGCTTAGTGGGGTGTTCTAGATTAGTCTATGGCTGTCTGAAGTGGTTCTCAATCAGAGGCAGGTGTTTATCGTTGTCTCTGATTGGGAACCATATTGAGGCAGCCATATTCTTTGAGTGTTTGGTGGGTGATTGTCCTTGTTTGTTCCTGTTCCTGTCCTTGTGTCTGTAGTGTGTTAGTTTGCACCAGTATTAGGCTGTTTCGGTTTTCGTGTATTGTTTTTTCGTATTGATTCGTATTTTCTTCAGTTTTCATTAAACATGGATCGCAATAGCATTTTGGTCTGACTCTCCTTCGCAAATAGAAAACCATTATAGCGAGAAAGATGTGTCGGCATCGAGTAATTGTCTCTGGCCCCCTCCCAGTTAGGGGGAGTGATGAGCTCTACAGCAGTCTCACAACTCAATCGCTGGTTGAAAACTGTTTTCTGCCCCTCCCAAAAGATAGAATTTGTAGATAAACGGCCCTCTTTCTGGGACTCACCCACAAACAGGACCATGCCTGACCTGCTGAGGAGTGACGGACTCCATCCTAGCTGGAGGGGTGCTCTCATCTTATCTACCAACATAGACAGGGCTCTCACTCCTCTAGCTCCGCAATGAAATAGGGTGCAGGCCAGGCAGCCGGCTGTTAGCCAGCCTGCCAGCATAGTGGAGTCTGCCACTAGCACAGTCAGTGTAGTCAGCTCAGCTATCACCATTGAGACCGTGTCTGTGCCTCGACCTAGGTTGGGCAAAACTAAACATGGCGGTGTTTGCCTTAGCAATCTCACTAGGATAAAGACCACCTCCATTCGTCATTATTGAAAGAGATCATGATACCTCACATCTCAAAATAGGGCTACTTAATGTTAGATCCCTTACTTCAAAGGCAATTATAGTCAATTAACTAATCACTGATCATAATCTTGATGTGATTGGCCTGACTGAAACATGGCTTAAGCCTGATGAATATACTGTGTTAAATGGGGCCTCACCTCTTGGCTACACTAGTGACCATATCCCCCGTGCATCCCGCAAAGGCGGAGGTGTTGCTAACATTTACGATAGCAAATTTCAATTTACAAAAAAAAAATGGCGTTTTCGTCTTTTGAGCTTCAAGTCATGAAATCTATGCAGCCTACTCAATCACTTTTTATAGCTACTGTTTACAGGCCTCCTGGGCCATATACAGCGTTCCTCATTGAGTTCCCTGAATTCCTATCGGACCTTGTAGTCATAGCAGATAATATTCTAATCTTTGGTGACTTTAATATTCACATGGAAAAGTCCACAGACCCACTCCAAAAGGCTTTCGGAGCCATCATCGACTGTGGGTTTTGTCCAACATGTCTCTGGACCCACTCACTGTCACAGTCATACTCTGGACCTAGTTTTGTCCCATGGAATAAATGTTGTGGATCTTAATGTTTTTCCTCATAATCCT
Organism: Oncorhynchus masou masou; assembly: GCF_036934945.1. Lineage (NCBI taxonomy): Eukaryota > Metazoa > Chordata > Actinopteri > Salmoniformes > Salmonidae > Oncorhynchus > Oncorhynchus masou. The sequence continues at coordinate 56,575,232 of NC_088217.1, forward strand.
GGACTATCGGACCACCATTTTATTACGTTTGCAATTGCAACAAATAATCTGCTCAGACCCCAACCAAGAAACATCAAAAGTCGTGCTATAAATTCACAGACAACACAAAGATTCCTTGATGTCCTTCCAGATTCCCTCTGTCTACCCATGGATGCCAGAGGACAAAAATCAGTTAACCACCTAACTGAGGAACTCAATTTAACTTTGCGCAATACCCTAGATGCAGTTGCACCCCTAAAAACTAAAAACATTTCTCATAAGAAACTAGCTCCCTGGTACACAGAAAATACCCGAGCTCTGAAGCAAGCTTCCAGAAAATTGGAACGGAAATGGCGTTGGAAGTCTTCCGACTAGCTTGGAAAGACAGTACTGTGCAGTACCGAAGAGCCCTTACTGCTGCTCGATCATCCTCTTTTTCTAACTTAATTGAGGAAAATAAGAACAATCCGAAATTCCTTTTTGATACTGTCGCAAAGCTAACTAAAAAGCAGCATTCCCCAAGAAAGGATGGCTTAAAAGAGGCAGTAAATAAAGCCTCTCTTCAAAAATCCAAACCTTGACCCAGAAAATATAAAAAACTAATCGGCCGATATCGAATCTTCCATTCCTCTCAAATTTTTTTGAAAAGGCTGTTGCGCAGCAACTCACTGCCTTCCTGAAGACAAACAATGTATACGAAATGCTTCAATCTGGTTTTAGACCCCATCATAACACTGAGACTGCACTTGTAAAGGTGGTAAATGACATTTTAATGGCATCGGACCGAGGCTCTGCATCTGTCCTCGTGCTCCTAAACCTTAGTGCTGCTTTTGATACCATCGATCACCACATTCTTTTGGAGAGATTGGAAACCCAAATTGGTCTACACGGACAAGTTATGGCCTGGTTTAGATCTTATCTATCGGAATGATATCAGTTTGTCTCTGTGAATGGTTTGTCCTCTGGTTTTGTCTGTTTTTGTCACTATATATTTTACCTCTTGGGGATGTTATTCGAAAACATAATGTTAACTTTCACTGTTATGCGGATGACACACAGCTGTACATTTCAATGAAACATGGTGAAGCCCCAAAATTGCCCTTGCTAGAAGCATGTGTTTCAGACACAAGGAAGTGGATGGCTGCAAACTTTCTACTTTTAAATTCAGACAAAACAGAGATGCTTGTTCTAGGTCAAGAAACAAAGAGATCTTCTGTTGAATCTGACAATTAATCTTAATGGTTGTACAGTCGTCTCAAATAAAACTGTGAAGGACCTCGGCGTTATTCTGGACCCTGATCTCTCTTTTGAAGAACATATCAAGACCATTTCAAGGACAGCTGTTTTCCATCTACATAACATTGCAAAAATCAGAAACTTTGTCCAAAAATGATGCAGAAAAATTAATCCATGCTTTTGTCACTTCTAGGTTAGACTACTGCAATGCTCTACTTTCCGGCTACCCGGATAAAGCACTAAATAAACTTCAGTTCGTGCTAAATACGACTGCTAGAATCCTGACTAGAACAAAAAAATGTGATCATATTACTCCAGTGCTAGCCTCCCTACACAGGCTTCCTGTCAAAGCAAGGGCTGATTTCAAGGTTTTACTGCTAACCTACCAAGCATTACATGGGCTTGCTCCTACCTATTTCTCTGATTTGGTCCTGCCGTACATACCTTCACGTACGCTACGGTCACAAGACGCAGGCCTCCTAATTGTCCCTAGAATTTCTAAGCAAACAGCTGGAGGCAGGGCTTTCTCCTATAGAGCTCCATTTTTATGGAACGGTCTGCCTACCCATGTCAAAGACGCAAACTCGGTCTCAACCTTTAAGTCTTTACTGAAGACTCATCTCTTCAGTGGGTCATATGATTGAGTGTAGTCTGGCCCAGGAGTGGGAAGATGAACGGAAAGGCTCTGGAGCAACGAACCGCCCTTGCTGTCTCTGCCTGGCCGGTTCCCCTCTTTCCACTGGGATTCTCTGCCTCGAACCCTATTACAGGGGCTGAGTCACTGGCTTACTGGGGCTCTCTCATGACGTCCCTGGAAGGGGTGCGTCACCTGAGTGGGTTGATTCACTGATGTGGTCATCCTGTCTGGGTTGGCGCCCCCCCTTGGGTTGTGCCGTGGCGGAGATCTTTGTGGGCTATACTCAGCATTGTCTCAGGATGGTAAGTTGGTGGTTGAAGTTATCCCTCTAGTGGTGTGGGGGCTGTGCTTTGGCAAAGTGGGTGGGGTTATATCCTTCCTGTTTGGCCCTGTCCGGGTGTGTCCTCGGATGGGGCCACAGTGTCTCCTGACCCCTCCTGTCTCAGCCTCCAGTATTTATGCTGCAGTAGTTTGTGTCGGGGGCTATGGTCAGTTTGTTATATCTGGAGTACTTCTCCTGTCCTATTCGGTGTCCTGTGTGAATCTAAGTGTGCGTTCTCTAATTCTCTCCTTCTCTCTTTCTTTCTCTCTCTCAGAGGACCTGAGCCCTAGGACCATGCCCCAGGACTACCTGACTGACATGGTGACTCCTTGCTGTCCCCAGTCCACCTGGCCGTGCTGCTGCTCCAGTTTCAACTGTTCTGCCTTATTATTATTCGACCATGCTGGTCATTTATGAACATTTGAAGATCTTGGCCATGTTCTGTTATAATCTCCACCCGGCACAGCCAGAAGAGGACTGGCCACCCCACATAGCCTGGTTCCTCTCTAGGTTTCTTCCTAGGTTTTTGCCTTTCTCAGGAGTTTTTCTAAGCCACCGTGCTTCTACACCTGCATTGCTTGCTGTTTGGGGTTTTAGGCTGGATTTCTGTACAGCACTGAGATATCAGCTGATGTACGAAGGGCTATATAAATAAATTTGATTTGATTAAAACTGACTATCCTACCAGTCCTCGACTTCACGATGGCAACACCCACCCGTAGCACGCGCTCCAGCAGGTGTATCTCACTGATCATCCCTAAAGCCAACACCTCATTTGGCCGCCTTTCGTTCCAGTTCCAGTTCTCTGCTGCCTGTGACTGGAACGAATTGCAAAAATCGCTGAAGTTGGAGACTTTTATCTCCCTCACCAACTTCAAACATCTGCTATCTGAGCAGCTAACCGATCGCTGCAGCTGGACATAGTCTATCGGTAAATAGCCCACCCAATTTTACCTACCTCATCCCCATACTGTTTTTATTTATTTACTTTTCTGCTCTTTTGCACACCAATCTCTCTACCTGTACATGATCATCTGATCATTTATCACTCCAGTGTTAATCTGCAAAATTGTAATTATTCGCCTACCTCCTCATGCCTTTTGCACACAATGTATATAGACTCTCTTTTTTTCTACTGTGTTATTGACTTGTTAATTGTTTACTCCATATGTAACTCTGTGTTGTCTGTTCACACTGCTATGCTTTATCTTGGCCAGGTCGCAGTTGCAAATGAGAACTTGTTCTCAACTAGCCTACCTGGTTAAATAAAGGTGAAATAAAAAAAATAAAAAAATAACAGGCGGATTAAATAACAGCGCAGATTAAATAACAGTGCAGTTCAACAGCGGTGTGCAGAAGGGCATCGCAGAATGCACAACTCGTCGATCCTTTTCGCGGATGGGCTATTGTAGCAGACAACCACACAGGGTTCCACTCCTATCAGCTAAAAACAAGTGTCTCCAGTGGGCACGCGATCACCAACACTGGACAATTGAGTGGAAAAACATTGACTGGTCCGACGAATCCAAGTTCTTGTTGCATCATGCTGATAGTGTAACGGATGTGAAATGGCTAGCTAGTTAGCGGTGGTGCACGCTAATAGCATTTCAATCGGGGACGTCACTTGCTCTGAGACCTTGAAGTAGTGGTTCCCCTTGCAGCTTTTGTGGGGCGATGGGTAACGATGCTTCAAGGGTGACTGTTGACTGGTTCGCGCCCAGGTCGGGGCGAGGGGACGGTCTAAAGTTATACTGTTACATTGGTGCCGTGACCCAGATCACTGGTTGCTGCGGAAAAGGAGGTCAAAAGGGGGTGAGTGTAATGTGAAATGGTTAGCGGTGGTGTGCGCTAATAGCATTTCAAATTGGTGAAGTCACTTGCTCCGAGACCTTGAAGTAGTGGTTTCCCTTGCTCTGCAAGGAATGCGGCTTTTGTGGAGCGATGGGTAACAATGCTTCGAGGGTGACTGTTGACGTGTGCAGAGGGTCCCTGGTTCGCGCCCAGGTCGGGGCGAGGGGACAGTCTAAAGTTATACTGTTACAATGGCAGTCAGGATTTGGTGTAACAGCATGAGTCCATGGTCCCATCCTGCCTGATGTCAACAGTACAAGCTGGTGTCCTGGTGTGGGGTATGTATCCTGGCACACGTTAGGGTCTTGATGCGTGTCCATGGTTAAGGGCTTGTAGGTAAGCATTTCACTGTAAGATCTACACCAGTTGTATACGGCGCATGTGACAAATAACATGTAATGAAACAATTGAAACCAATTGAGCGGCTTTTTAACGCTATGCCCCGAAGAATTCAGGCTGTTCAGGAGGCAAAGAGGGGTCTGATCTGGTACTAGATGGGTGTACCTAATTAGCTGGCCACTGAGTGTATAATACACAGTGTTCTATTTAATTCCATGAAACAGAAGAAAGGAATTTAAAAAGGAGCAACTGTCAGATGCTTCTTGATACCCCCAGAACTTCTTAAATTCCTTGGATAGAAGAAAGTCTGTTCCATTAACTGCAAAACACACCTCAATCTCATGATTCATTTTGCTTAAATAAATCTAACAGCAAAGATTCCACACAGATCTGTTAAAACAATGACAACAAATACTTTTTTTTTGCTTTTATATTTTTAAAAACAAATTTACAGCAGACATTATGCAATCATTGTGCACTTTTAACCATTTAATCTGATACGTTCTGCACAGCTGTCAACAAAAAACACAAGCACAATGAGGATGAGAGAGGGGGCTAGAGGGTCAACAGGAGAATGAGGTAAGTTGTGGGGTATATTGGGTTAAGAGGGGTAGGGGAGAAAGAGGTAGTTTGGGTGGGGGACACATGGGGTAAATTGGGATCGTTAGGTAGGGGTATATGGGGTAATTAGGGATAGTGGGGCGGTGGAAAGGGGTAATTATGGGGAGTGGGGTGGGGGGAGAATGGGTAAGAAGTAACAGTAGGGGGAGCACAGGGTACATTTGGACAATGGTGTAGGATGGGAGAGTAAGGGTAGAGGAGGATATGGTAGTGGGGGTAGGATAGAACAGGGTAAGAGGGGCAAGGGTAGGAAGGGTTAAGTTGGAGTCGTGAGGTAGGAGAAAAGGGGGCAGAAGGAACAGGTTGAGAGGGGATCATAAAGGGGATCCTAAACTTAACCACTGAAAAAAAAAAAATCACTGAATATATAGATTTATTCCTTACATCACTTATATAAATATATTGAACCGCAAAAGAACAATACTCATCTGAGAAAAATAGCGCAATACAGAAACCCACAACAGCAGTATAAGGCAAACAGAAAGCCAGAGGAGAGAGAGGAGTGAGTGGGGGTAAGCAGAGGAAGAGAGCATGAAAGAGTATGAGACAAGTGGCGAGAGGGTAAGAGAGAGTAATAGATACAAATTAGAAAGAGTGACAGTGCATAAATATGTGCGCCTAAGAGCGGGGTGATGGGAGGAAAGAGAAAGTATAGACAGAAAAAGGAGGAAGGCTGGAGGAGAGCAGGGGAAGGATGGACTGAGGTTGAACTGTCCAGTGTGTTCAGGTGTGTGCTACGTGATCCTGTTGCCTGTCTGTACATAAGAGTGTGTGTGTGTGATGGCACGCATTTATGGCAACAGTGATCCACATGCTCACGTGTCTTATGTGCTCTTCAGGTATCAATAATATAAAATAAAACAATCAAAAACAAAAATTTTATAATATGCAAACACCATCCTCTCCATTTGTGTTCTGTGTTCACCCCATCCCTTTAATGTGTGACGTCTTATCCATCTTTTCTCGTTTGTCCAAAAACTGTCCAGTCCCCTCAGTCCAACTCCTTTCCACTCATTTCCAAAAGTCTTTCTTCATCCCCCTCTCTTTTCACTGGGAGCTGGCCCTCTCCAGTACTCTCAGGTCATAGTTCTTTTTGGCAGCCCTCAGTTTGAAGAGGCTGACCCCACTGTTGTTGAGTTTAAAAGAAGCACTCTGTGCAGCCATGGTAGAGGGGAACACAGCCACCACCGTGTAGTGGTGAGCTGGGTCACTGCCGGGGCCGTCACCCTTCCCCCCTCCAGCCCCAGGACAATGCCCAGGGCCGTGATGCACTGCCGGGCAACCATAACCTCCACGGCCCCCTGCCACCGGGTCCTTGAGCCACTGGATTTTGGCACCACACATGGAAAGCTGGTTGAAGAGCTTCTCAGCATCTGGACGACTAATGCCCTCCGGGAGATCGGTCACCTCCAGCACCCGACTCACCACTGGAGACAGGGAGGCGAAAGATCAGACACTAATACAACTACTGTATTCATTCAGGCCATTTATTGTAAATAAGTATTTGTTCTTAATTGACCTGCCTGGTAAAATTAAATAAATGAGTTAATACAAAAACCAAGTATTTGTGTTCTGGATGTGCGTGTGTGTGTGTGTGTGTGTGTGTGCAGGACGTAAGTCAAGTGTATTGAATCGTAGGCACAAACCTTGAGTCGAGGTCATTTGGATCGTGAAAGTACAAAATATACTGCAGATATACCACATCGACCGTAATGAAGACGTCTGTGTCTGTTGTCTTACCTACGTCAGTGGTGCCCAGGTCTGTAGATTGAGACTTCAGTGTCTGCCTCTTCACTCTTGCACCATGCTTCATTCCTACTTGGCTCTGCAACACACCAACAGATAGTGTCAACAAGGTTGCAGGCTAGTAGATATGCAGGAATGGAGTGGAGAGATGGATGGATGGAGGGGTAGCGGCAGTGCGCTTCAAGGAGGGTGAGAAGGGAGGGATGGAGAGAAGTAGTACCTGATGTGAGCTGTAGTTGGTCTGGCTGTGCATGAGAGGGGGACATAGGCTATACTGGAGAGGCTGGCCCAAAAGAGAGTAGCGCCCATCACCTGCACACACACGGGACACAACAAACATACACATGCTAAAATACGAATTGACTGTCGGTTCAATTATTTGAATTCCATTTAGTTTTTGTTCTTCCTCTGTGAGCGAGAGGTAAATCAGATCAAACCTGAACTGTGCAATGTAGTAGGGAGTTGCAGTTTCCAACAGGCCAATATTCCACATGGTTAATTACAACATTTTTTTTTGCGATAAACTATGACCTTAACCCATTGCGCGCCTACAGTACTTGTCAGGTCTGTGACAAGAATGCACAAGAAAATACATGATGTAAGTGATGGATAGTTTGTGTTCAGCAGTCAGTCAAAAGTAAACCTGATTTACTCTGAAGAACTACTAAAATAGTGATTTTGTCAGACCGCATAAGTAGCAGCTCTATAGATATTAAAATACCTGGAATGAAACAAAGTCATCTAATAAAACAAACGTAATATACACATATGAAATATTGTATTCGAGTAAATAAATGATGGTTGTTAAGTGATTTGCAGTAATGGGCAGTCATAACCATCATGTGACTTTAATTAATTGTTTTATTCTGTGTTACAGCATTCTACCCACATAATACATAGTGCATTTAATGTTTTAAAAGGAAAATTGCACCGTAATCAACCTCAAAAAGCACTAATTGCTCAGCACTAGTGAGAGGGCATGTTATACATGAGATGGGTATGTGTGTGTGTGTGTGTGTGTGTCTGGGTCAGTGCCAGCCATAAGGGTAAGGTGAGTAATGCAAAGTCAGGTTCTCGGGGTCTATTAGTGGCTGGCCAAAGACGAGATTTTAAGGTCATGAACAGGTCAGAGTGGAAGTGGGTGAAAGATAAAGGACCATGGTTTTATCTTAACCGAGGGGCAGTGTTATATTTTACAGTAAAGGCTGCAGCAGAAGCAAACTCCTTCATCACCGGCTCTTTGGTCTGCGCGATTGGCTCGGGGAACAACGCATGTGCGCTGGTGGCGCAGTCGCGGGGAAACTTGAATGCTCTCATATCTCCTCTGTGGGGAAACTCATTTAAACTTGTTTAAAATCTGTCTGGAGGCTTTCATACTGTTGAAGTTGGAAGTTTACATAAACGAGTTTTAATGACTCCTATGAAGTGTTTCAACCACTCTACAAATGTCTTGTTAACAAACTACAGTTTTGGAAAGTCGGTTAGGACATCTACTTTGTGCATGACACAAGTAATTTTTCCAACAATTGCTTACAGACAGATTATTTAACTTATAATTCACTGTATCATAATTCCAGTGGGTCAGAAGTTTACATACACTAAGTTGACTGTGCCTTTAAACAGCTTGGAAAATTCCAGAAAAGTATGTCATGGCTTTAGAAGCTTCTGATAAATAATGTCAATTAGCCTGAGTCAATTGGAAGTGTACCTGTGAATGTATTTCAAGGCCTTCCTTCAAACTCAGTGCCTCTCTGCGTGACATGGGAAAAAATCTAAAGAAATCAGCCAAGACCAAAGGAAAAAAAAATCTGGTTCACCCTTCAGGGGAAATTTGCAAACGCCTGAAGGTACCACGTTCATCTGTACAAACAATAGTATGCAAGTATAAACACCATGGGACCATGCTGCCGCCATACCGCTCAGGAAAGAGACGCGTTCTGTCTCCTAGAGATGAAAGTACTTTGGTGCGAAAAGTGCAAATCAATCCCAGAACAACAGGTACAAAAGTATCTATATCCACAGTAAAACAAGTCCTGTATTGACAACCTGAAAGGTCACTCAGCAAGGAAGAAGCTACTGCTCCAAAACCGCCATAACACCATCCGAACCGTGAAGCACAGGGGTGGCAGCATCATGTTGTGGGGGTGCTTTGCTGCAGGAGGGACTGGTGCGCTTCACAAAATAGATGGCGTCATGAGGAAGGAAAATTATGTGGACATATTGAAGCAGCATCTCAAAACATCAGTCAGGATGTTAACGCTTGGTCGCAAACGAGTCTTCCAAATGGACAATGACCCCAAGCACACTTCCAAAGTTGTGGCAAAATGGCTTAAGGACAACAAAGTCAAGGTATTGGAGAGGCCGTCACAAAGCCCTGACCTCAATCCTTTAGAAAATTTGTGGGCAGAACTGAAAAAGTGTGTAAGGAGGCCTACAAACCTGACTCAGTTACACCAGCTCTGTCAGGAGGAATGGGCCAAATTTCACCCTACTTATTGTGGTAAGCTTGTGGAAGGCTACCCAAAACGTTTGACCCAAGTTAAACAATTTAAAGGCAATGCTACCAAATACTAATTGACCCACTGGGAATGTAATGAAAGAAATAAAAGCTGAAATAAATCACTATTATTATGCTGACATTTCACATTCTTAAAATAAAAGTGGTGATCCTAACTGACCTAAGACAGGGAATTTTGACTAAAATGTCAGGAATTTTGAAAAACTGAGTTTAAATGTATTTGGTTAAGATGTATGTAAACTTCCGACTTAAACTGCACTGTATCCTTCACTATCTATTCTTTAACGTCTATTGCATCTTAGCCGCTCTGTCACTGCTCATCCATATATTTTATACTTATATATTTTCATCCCATTCCTTTACTAGATTGTGTGTATTAGGGTTTGTTGTGGAATTGTTAGATATTACCTGTTAGATAGTGCTGCACTGTTGGATCTCGAAGCATAAACATTTCGCTACACTCACAATAACATCTGCTAACCATGTGTATGTGACCAATAAAATTGGTTTATCTTCCAAATATTGAGTTACTACCATACCCTGTGCACAATCCATGTCCCAACTGTCTCAAGGCTTAAAAATCATTATTTAACCTACCTCCTCCCCTTCATCTACACTGATTGAAGTGGATTTAACAAGTGACATCAATAAGGGTTCATAGCTTCTACAAGATCAGTCTCATGGAAAGGGTAGGTGTTCTTAATGTTGTGTAAACTCAGTGTACAGTATATATTCAGAAAGTATTCAGACCCCTTGATGTTTTCCACTTTATTATGTTATAACCTTATTCTAAAAATGATTAAATAGTTTCTCTCTCAATCCACACAATACACACCTATAACGACAAAGCAAAAACAGGTGTTATTTTTTTTTCAAATGGATAAATAAAATTTAGAAAGTACTTTGTTGAAGCACCTTTTGCAGCGATTACAGCCTCAAGTCTTCTTGGGTATGACACTACAAGCTTGGCATACCTGTATTTGGGGAGTTTCTCCCATTCGTCTCTGCAGATCCTGTCAGGTTGGATGGGCAGAGTCGCTGCACAGCTATTTTCAGGTCTCTCCAGAGATGTTTGATCGTGCTCAAGTTCGGACTCTAGCTGGGCCACTCAAGGACATTGAGACTTGTCCCAAAGCCACTCCTGCATGGTCTTGGCTATGTGCTTAGGGTCCTTGTCCTGTTGGAAGGTAAAACTTCGCAACAGTCTGAGGTCCTGGGCACAATGGAGCAGGTTTTCATCAAGGATCTCTCTGTACTTTGCTCAATTCATCTTTCCCTCAATTCTGACTAGTCTCCCAGTCCCTGAAAAAATATCCCCACAGCATGATGCTGCCACCATCATGCTTCACCGTAGAGATGGTGACAGGTTTCCTCCAGACATGAAGCTTGGCTTTCAGGCCAAAGAGTTCAATCTGGGTTTCATCAGACCAGATAATCTGGTTTCTCATGGTCTGAAAGTCCTTTAGGTGCCTTTTGGCAAACTCCAAGCGGGCTGGCATGTGCCTTTTACCGAGGAGTGGCTTCAGTCTGGCTACCATAAAGGCTTTATTGGTAGAGTGCTGCAGAGATGGTTGTCCTTCAGGAAGGTTCTCCCATCTGCACAGGGGAACTCTGGAGCTCGGTCAGAGTGACCATCAGGTTCTTGGTCACCTCCTTGACCAAGGCCCTTTTGCCCTGATTGCTCAGTTTGGCCAGGCAGCCAGCTGTAGGAAGAGTCTTGTTAGTCCCAAACTTCTTCCATTTAAGAATTATCGAGGCCACTGTGTTCTTGGGGACCTTCAATGCTGCAGAACTGTTTTGGTACCCTTCTCCAGATTCGTGCCTCGACAAAATCCTGTCTCTGAGCTGAACAATTCCTTCGACCTCATGGCTTGGTTTTTGCTCTGACATGCACTGTCAACTGTGGGACTTTATATAGACAGGCCTTTCCAAATCATGTCCAATCAATTGAATTTACCACAGGTGGATTCCAAATTGTAGAAACATCAAGGATGATCAATGGGAACAGGATGCACCTGAGCTCAATTTTGAGTCTCATTGCAAAGTTTCTGAATACTTAACTTAAATATAAGTGATTTCAATTTATTTTGTAATAAATGTGCAACAATTTATAAAAACCTGTATTTGCTGTCATTATGGGGTATTGTGTGTAGATTGATAAGGGGGGAAAAAATGGTCAATTTTAGAATAAGGCTATAACATAAAATATGGAAAAGGTCAAAGGGTCTGAAAACTTTCCGAATGCATTGTATATACATATGTGTGTGCACAAGCATGACTGTGTGTGACTGCACACCTGTGTGTGTGTGTGCCCGTGTGTTGTTACCTTGCGCAGGCCCTGGTCCGGGCCGGGGGAACTGTGACAGTAGGGGCAGGGGGCCGAGGCCAGGACAGACGCTGCTCACGCTGCCTGAGGGGAGAGAGTGGGGGACTGGGTAGGGGAGGCCAGGGGACTGCTCATCTGAGTACTGGCCTGGAAAGGAAGGGGAGGGGGGGGTCAGAACTCTGCCAGGATCCTTTACATGAATGCTATACAGTATGTGCATGCTGTATTACATGTATGTGAGTGAGTGAATGTGAGTGAGAGGGGTATGAGTATAGTGGTATTGTTTACCTGTTGTGTGTTGTCAGGTTTGTAGAGTTCTCCAGGCTTGCTGGGCCTCTGCTCTAGGCTGTAGTATTTGCAGGGGTTCCACTGTACCAGAGGAGGGTTCTGGGTAGGCTGCGGTCCGTTGGGGACGCTAAGCTGCATGACCATCACCCCGGGGCCTGGGGTTGGCACTCCTGTAGCACACAGACAAAGTTGAATGAAGTTACACAGTGCAGCAGTGTTCTTCAATCCAGGCAAGGCCACATTTAGCATGACACAATGTTGTCAAGCGTCCTGAAAAATATATAGTGGAGAACACACTTTCCGTAGAGTTAAGAATAATGTTAGCTCTCTTTGTGGCATTTCTATTTGCAATGGCCCATGTACAGTATGTTGCAACCTCCTAAACGCAATGCTGGTCTCGGCTTATACGTCTAGGCTTATATGTCAAGGCCAGTACGAACACAGCCGATTGACGTAAATCAACAAAGTCCGAAAACATCTCTTTGTGAACCAGATGAACAGTCACCTGAATATTGCTGCTGCATCTGCTGAGGGTTGCAAGGGGATGGAGACTGGCTTATCTGGTACTGCTCTGAGTTGGGCTGCAGGTACCCCACTGATGGGCTGGGAGAGACACATACACAGCGACAGACACACACACACACACACACACTGTGTAAGCACTTGGCAGCCCGCCACATGCACAGACGGTAGGCATATCACGCCGACAAGCTGCGGTCTGCTAGACTTCAATTACAATGCAAATATTTTGTTTAGCAAGCGTGTAGTAGGAATCTGAAAGCAGCAAGTGTGTGTGTGTGTGTGTCACAGAAAATACATATTCAAGTGTTCAAGAGGTTGCTTATTGATTCCAGTCTTGTGAGTTTCTATCATTGTGTCAAACACTTAAGAGTGCATTCAAGCTGTTGACGTGTCAGCAGGAGAACGTGTTACAGATAGACGCACTGGCAGAACACGTCTTGTCACAGATGGTGTTAAACAACTTAATTCATACCTGGATGGATTCAGACCATTACTCTGCTTCTGGAGTTCAGACAAATTATATGCAATGCTTTTGTTTTCTTATTAAGCGTACTTTATTACAATTCTGTGAGTTCTACAAGTGAGCTGTAACTAATACTTATTAAGAACATGTTATCTAGTGTTCGAGATCAAAATGTCTGCTGTGGCATCACCCGGGTGTGTGTGTGACATGTTGGGAGTAGTGGATTTTTTTCCTATACAATATCAAGCACTTATATAATAAATCTTATTTTACCCATCTACCTTGTGCTGTTCTGTTGTGTGGGGGTGATGACGCTGTAGTATATGGGCATCCCTTGGCCTGGCATGGGTCCCTGTACCCCCTGGACAGTCTGGAGAGACTGGCTGACTGGCACCATGACCTGCTGCTGGTACTGCTGCTGTACCACCTGCTGAGACTCATTGGACACCGGCACCTGATGGGAGATGTAGAAGTTGATATATACTGTAGATATCGCTTAGCCAGAACAGGGCGTAAACTAATGACACTGTGGAATACTTAACTTGGGAAAGGTTATTGGGGTTCATTTATGTTCTGGGGTTTGTCTTTGAACTAAACAACACATTCATAAATATCCCTAATCGAAGAGAGAAGTTGTCTGGCTCCTCTTTAGATCCACGTCTTAAAGAGACAAGAGTCACAAACCGGTGAAGACTTTTATCAAGAAAAGGGTTGTAGTTATTTTACCATGTTCCATTGAAATGTACAGCTGTTCATCGTCGACATAACAGTAAAAAAAAAAAAAAAAAAGGACACTAGGAATACCATCACAGAGGTGGCATACTCAATAAAAACAGAGCCTTGAACGTTCATGTACACTTTGCGTGATTTAAGAATGCACATCATCATGCATGGAATTCAAGTCAATTCAATACACCTACATGTAAGACTGGCAATTTGCCTTTCTTAATTGCCCCTGAGGGAATAAATCAAGTTTCATTGAATTGACTTGAGGGCCTACTGTACCGGATATGAGGACATTTGTGGGTACTGGACCATCATCCCTGTCATCTGTCCTTGTATGCCCTGCCTCTGGGAAGTGATGAGGGCCTGGTTCTGGGGCTGCTGAGGTACTCCTATCATCCCCTGGTACTGGGGCTGCTGGCTGGGCATCATGGTCTGGAGACCTGCTGGAAACAACATGCAGTGTGTTTATACAGGTGTGTGTGTGTGTGTGTGTGAGAGTGTATTCTGGGAATGTTGCACTGCTATTACCCCTGTACCTACTGGTGACGACCATATCACGTCATGGTTATGTTAACACAGGCTGTCTAGAAAGAAAGGAATGTACATCTAAAGCCAAGGAAGACCCGGGTCTGGAGCTTAAAAAGTTGCCAAGGACAGTATAGCAGGGGGTAGGCTTGTTGCAGCCTTAATGCTCAGGGTCCTACGAGTATAATCATGGTAACTTTCGGGAAATCATTGCATCAGTACTGTTCTCCCCAATTACACACTGTGGTAACTAAAATAGCCATTTAATCATGGTGACCATTATTTAGCTGACCTTGATCATTATGTAAAGAGATATCAAAAAGTCCTACAGTTGCACCATTTAGCGCATCTTGACTGGCTGCACCACCGCTTGGCATGGCAACTGCTTGGCTTCCGACCGCAAGGCGCTAGAGGGTAGTGCGTAAGGCCCAGTACATGACTGGGGACAAGCTCCCTGCCATCCAGGACCTCTATACCAGGCGGAGTCAGAGGAAGGCCCTAAAAATTGCCAAAGACTCCAGCCACCCAAGTCACAGACTGTTCTCTCTGCTACCACAAGGCAAGCTGTACCGTAGCGCCATGTTTGGGACCAAAAGGCTCCTGAACAGCTTCTACCCCCCAAGCCGTAAGACCGCTGAACAGTTAATCAAATGGCTACCTGGACAATTTGCATTGACCCTGTTACTTTTTTTGCACTGGCTCTATGCACACTCACTGGACTCTACCTACAAACTCATACACACACTACACACACTTTCACCCTGCTGCTAATCTGTTTATTATCTATCCTGACTGCCTAGTCAAGTTTAGCCCTGCTTACAGTACCAGTCAAATGTTTGGGCACACCTGCTCATTCAAGGGTTTCTTTTTTTCAACATTGTAGAATAATAGAGAAGACATCAAAACAATGAAACATATGGAATCATGTAGTAACAAAAAAAAAAAGTGTTAAATCAAAATATATTTTATATTTGAGATTCTTCAAAGTATCCATCCTTTGCCTTGACGACAGCTTTGCATGCGGTTGGCATTCTCTCAACCAGCTTCATGAGGTAGTCACCTGGAAGGCATTTCAATTAATAGGTGTGCCTTGTTAAAAGATAATTTGTGGAATTTCTTTCCTTCTTTTGTGTTGTGACAAGGTAGGGGGGTATACAGAATATAGCCCTATTTGGCAAAAGACCAAGTCCATATTATGGCAAGAACAGCTCAAATAAGCTAAGAGAAACGACAGTCCATCTTTACTTTAAGATATGAAGGTCAGTCAATCCAGAACACTGCCAAGCACTTTTTAAACCATCAAGCGCTATGATGAAACTGGATCTCATGAGGACCACCACGGGAATGGCAGAGGATAAAATCATTCGAGTTACCAGCCTCAGAAATTGCAGCCCAAAGAAATGCTTCACAGAGCTCAAGCAACAGACATTCAACATCAACTGTTCAAGGAGACTGCGTTGCGTGAGTCAGGCCTCCATGGTCCAATTGCTGCAAAGAAACCACTACTAAAGGTCACCAATAAGAAGACACTTGCTTGGGCCAAGAAATACGAGCAATGGACATTAGACTGGTGGAAATCTGTCCTTTGGTCTGATTTGAGATTTTTGATTCCAACCGCAGTGTCTTTGTGAAATGCAGAGTAGGAGAATGGATAATCTCCACATGCGTAGTTCCCACTGTGCAGCATGGAGGAGGTGGTGTTTGATGGTGTGGAGGTTCTTTGCTGGTGACACTGTCAGTGATTTATTTTGAATTCAAGACACAGTTAACCTGTTGAAACTCTAGGGGCGCAATTTCATTTTTGGATGAAAAACGTTCCCGTTTTAAACAAGATATTTTGTCACAAAAAGATGCTCGACTATGCATATAATTGGTAGCTTTGGAAAGAAAACACTCTGAAGTTTCCAGAACTGCAAAGATATTTTCTGTGAGTGCCCTAGAACGTGAGCTTCAGGCAAAACCAAGATGAGACGGCATCCAGGAAATGAGCAGGATTTTTGAGGCTCTGTTTTCCATTGTCTTCTTATATGGCTGTGAATGCGAGAGGAGTAAATCTGCCCTTTCTGTCGTTTCCCCAAGGTGTCTGCAGCATTGTGACGTATTTGTAGGCATATCATTGGAAGATTGACCATAAGAGACCACATTTACCACGTGTCCGCCCGGTGTCCTGCGCCGAAATTGGTGCGCAAAAGTCAGCTGCAAGTATTTTTCCATGTAATTTATAGAAGAATGCAGGCTTCCATGAACGATATATCAATGAAGAGATATGTGAAAAAACACCTTGAGGATTGATTCCAAACAACGTTTGCCATGTTTCGGTCGATATTATGGAGTTAATTCGGAAAAAGTTTGACGTTGTAGGTGACTGAATTTTCGGTTCGTTTCGGTAGCCAAATGTGATGTACAAAACGGAGCGATTTCTCCTACACACAGACGCTTTCAGGAAAAACTGCGCATTTGGTATGTTACTGAGAGTCTCCTCATTGAAAACATCCGAAGCTCTTCAAAGGTATATGATTTTATTTATTTGGTTATCTGGTTTTTGTGAAAATGTTGCGTGCTAAATGCTACTCAAAATGCTAAGCTAGCTTAGCATACTCTTACACAAATTAGTCAATTGCTATGGTTCAAAAGCATATTTTGAAAATCTGAGATGACAGTGTTGTTAAGAAAAGGCTAAGCTTGAGAGCAGGCGCATTATTTTCATTTTATTTGCGATTTTCAGAAATCGTTAACGTTGCGTTATGCTAATGAGCCTGAGGCTTTAGTCACGATCCCGGATCCGGGATGGGGAGTTTCAAGAAGTTAACCAGCATGGCTACAACAGCATTTTGCAGCGATACACCATCCTATCTGGTTTGCGCTTAATGGAATTATCATTAGTTGGGACAATGACCCAACACACCTCTAGGCTGTGTAAGTGTTATGTGACCAAGAAGGAGAGTGATGGAGTACTGCATCAGATGACCTGGCCTCCACAGTCAGCCGACCTCAACCCAATTAAAACAGTGCCGGAGAAGGCGGCTGACGTTTTACGTGTCCCCAACCGATTGTTTAAATTGTTTTATTTTGTACATAATGTTGCCACTACAGTCTCTTATGACCGAATATAACATCTGGACATCGATTACTCACCATGGACTGGCAGAATCTTTATTTTTCCTTTAACGAGTCTGACGAGCCCGACGTGAATGATATACTGCTTTCTCAGGAACAAGCCCAGATCCCCGCGATTAACATGAAGAGGCGGCAGAGAAAAAGGGGCCAGAGGGCGGGCTGTTTCCTGAGAATTTGTAGGCGATCAAATAAACCCCTATCTCCTTCCATTCTGCAAGCAAACATGCAACTTTTGGAGAATAGAATCGATGACCTACGCAGAAGATTAAACTACCAACAAGACATTAAAAACAAATATCTTATGCTTCACAGAGTCGTGGCTGAACGACGACACTATCAACATACAGCTGAATGGTTATACGCTGTACCGGCAGGATAGAAGAGTGGTGTCTGGTAAGACAAGGGGCGGCGGACTATGCATTTTTGTAAATAACAGCTGATGCACAATATCTAAGGACGTATCAAGGTATTGCTCGCATGAGCTAGAGTATCTCATGATAAGCTGTAGACCACACTATCTACCTAGAGAGTTTCCATCTGTATTTTTTGTAGTCATCTACATACCACCAAAGACTGAGGCTGGCACTAAGATAGCGTCGAATAAGATGTATTCCGCCATAAGCAAACAATAAAACGCTCACCCAGAGGCACGCCTAGTAGCCGGGGACTTTAATGCAGGGTGATTAAAATCAGTTTTACCACATTTCTATCAGCATTTTAAATGTACAACCGGGGGGAGACATTGGACCACCTTTAGTCCACACACAGAGATGCATACAAGGCTCTCCCTTGCCCTCCATTTGGCAAATCAAACCATAATTCATAATTCTATTCCTCCTGATTCCTGCTTATTAGCAAAAATTAAAACAGGACGCACCAGTGACTCGATCAATAAAAAAAGTGGTCAGATGAAGCAGATGCTAAGCTACAGGACTGTTTTGCTAGCACAGACTAGAATATGTTCCAGTATTCCGCCGACGGCACTGAGGAGTACACAACATCAGTCACTGGCTTCATCAATAAGTGCGTTGATGACCATACATACCAACCATAAGCCATGGATTACAGGCAACAGCCTCACTAAGGCTAGAGCTTCCGCTTTCAAGGAGCGGGACTCTAACCAAGAAGCTGAGAAGAAATCCCAGTATGCCCTCTGACGAACCATCAAACAGGCAAAGCATCAATACAGGATGAAGATCGAATCGTACTACATCAGCTCTGACGCTCGTCAGATGTGGCAGGGTTTGCAAACCATTACAGACTACAAAGGGAAGCACAGCCGAGAGCTGCCCAGTGACACGAGCCTAGCAGATGAGCTAAACTACTTCTATGCTCGCTTCGAGGCAAATAACACTGAAACATGCATGAGAGCACCAGCTGTTCCAGAAGACTGATCACGCTCTCCGCAGCCAATGTGAGTAAGACCTTTAGACAGGTCAACATTGGCTGACCAACTGGAAAGTGTCTTCACTGACATTTTCAACCTCTCCCTGTGAAGTCTGTCATGCCAACATGTTTTAAGCAGACCACCATAGTGTCTGTGCCCAAGAACACTAAGCTAAACTGCCTAAATGACTACTGACCCGTAACACTCACATCTATAGCCATGAAGTGCTTTGAAAGGCTGGTTATGGCTCACATCAACACCATTAGCCTAGACCCACTCCAATTTGCATACCACCCAACAAATCCACAGAGAAGACGCACTCCACAATGCCCTTTCCCACCTGGACAAAAGGAACACCTATGTGAGAATGCTATTCATTGACTACAGCGTCGCGTTCAACACCATAGTGCCCTCAAAGCTCATCAATAAGCTAAGGACCCTGGGACTAAACACCTCATTATGCAACTGGATCCTGGACTTCCTGACAGGGCCACCCCCAGGTGCTAAAGGTAGGTAACGACACATACGCCATGTGTGATCCTCAACACAGGGGCCCCTCAGGGGTGTGTGCTCAGTCCCCTCCTGTACTCCCTGTTCACTCATGACTGCACGGCCAGGCACGACTCTAACACCATCATTAAGTTTGCCAATGACACAATAGTCGTAGGCCTGATCACCGAGAACGACGAGACAGCCTATATATAGGGAGGAGGTCGGAGACCTGGCCATGTGGTGCCATCGTGGCCATGTGGC